>NC_064630.1:491972137-492259480 GCF_023864275.1 Schistocerca cancellata | reverse complement strand
TTTGCTAACATGGCACTCTTTATGCAGAAGATGGTGGTGTTCTTGTGTTGGATGCATCCCCATGGCCTCTCAGCATGTCTGCCATCGTCTCACTCCAGTGAACAATACAGGCACTTATTGTTTGAATGTGTGCAACTATCTGTTCACCCACAGCACCCAGCAGTGGAACAGTACCCTCAGCAAGATGTGCACTATCCCATCATACCCAAAACATGACTGAACAGCTAGGAGAAAATTGCACAGCCTTGAGAGTGGTAGCCGAGTCCACTGAATCATCCAACTGCGGTCCTACTGATGTCTTGTGGACTTACCTACAAAATATGTGGAGGAATATTCTCTGGAAATGTATTCAAGCCATCCTCAGTTCTATGCTACAGGTTTAGAAGTCTTGATTGCAGTGTGCAGCATTTTCACATCCTACTGAGTTGCTGAAGTCAAAGAACAAGTACACCTCTGGATTCATCATCATGTGCGCGCACATGATGATGAATCCAGAGGTGTACTTGTTCTTTGACTTCAGCAACTCAGTAGGATGTGAAAATGCTGCACACTGCAATCAAGACTTCTAAACCTGTAGCATAGAACTGAGGATGGCTTGAATACATTTCCAGAGAATATTCCTCCTGCACGCGCCGCACCGCCCCCCCCCCCCCCCCCCCCCCCGCCATCGCCATTTGGATTCTTCGCACCCAGCAACCGCTTTTCTAAATTGTGCAGCAGGGAACACTTCCTCTAACATATTCTTTGTTCCTTTAAGCCCCTCTGTTCATGTAACAACCTTCACTAGCCCCTGTGTTCTATCTGACTATCCCCTTGCATGCCCCCACTCCACCCTCATCCAGAGCTTCTATATCCTCATCACACATGCATAGCACTTTCTCCTTCTCTATTTACTGCTCTCCCCCCTCCCCCCCCCTTCACCACTTCCAAAATCCCACCACAGCACAGCCTGCCAATGTTGCACCTAGGTGCATACTAAATACATGCACACTCCCAAATGCAACACTACAGCTTCTACCTCTCCCATCCCACGAGTCTTCTGTATCCCCATTACCCACCCCAGCTAAGATCACTACTCATCCCACTGAGGCAATAATGCTCGGAGAGGACGTGTGTGTGTGTGTGTGTGTGTGTGTGTCACACATTACTTTATCTTATACAAGGGACTACCACCAATAGGAAAAAAAAAAAAAAAAAAAAAAAAAAAAAAAAACACCAACAGTGTGTGAAGTTACATCTCGAATGGCCACTATTCCCACTAACGAATGAAGCTCAACGAAGGTGATGCCATATTATGTGGACTTGGAAGCATCTGACTCAATCTTACTTGCAAGTGTGAATCAGGCACTAAACAAAGCAACAGAAAAATAATACTGACTACTGAAATCTGGAGGAAACAGCTTTATAGTGTTGAATATCAAGCTAAAATTAAAAGTTACAAAAATTTAACCAATGAAGTCCCTATGAGGTTGTGACGAGCAAGAGAGAGGAATGCAAGCAATAAGGAGCAACGGAGGAACAGACTGCTACGTTACCTAGTCTGTATGTCATATAAATTCAAAGATGTCCTCTGTGAGGTGTCTGGACGCTGTGTGTTGACTGCTCCAGGACACTGACAAAAGTGAGACTGATTGACCCTTTTGGGTCCTATTTAGAAACTTAGTCCCAGCAAGGAAATAACAGATTGTCTGTGTAGGCAATAATTTCTATTGCCATTCTAAACAGCCATTCCTACAAAACGAAATGTTTGTCTCACCCGATTTCTGAGGGAACTCTCCATATCTATTAGGACGTCATTATCTCACTGTTCCCAACAGCTGACTATGTCCCAACTCTGTGTGTTATAACCAGCAACTCCCACCCAAGAATGTATCCCTAAGCTCCTGGTGCCCTTCTTCAAACCAAGAAGCTTCTGTAACAGCCATCACCATCTTGGTGATCACCAATAATTACAGTTTTAAAGATCTTGCCTTAAAATTAACCTACTCCTATAGAGAGGGAATAATGTTAAGTAATTTCCCTCTTAGTCTTATGTCAGGTCCACACAGAAAATCAGGAGGCAGAGTTTTTTAAATTTTATATTATAGTTTAACTCCCTGATAAAATAAATGTAGTGCCACAAGTCTATTTTTAAATATGGCTAGCCAGGGCTCAGCGCCATCTTTATGTGGTGAGTAGCAGTCTATCCTGATTCATATAAAGATTTGACTATCTAATTTTAATCTCTATAACTGCTGCCGTTGCTATGACAAGAGATAGGAAGATCTGATAGAATTAATTGTGAGCTTTCAGGTATTCATTCAGTCAGATTGCAGATTCCACTTTTCTGCACAATGTTTTGATGACCGACCAACCTGTCTTCTTCATGTGCTGCAAGTTGTATTATTACACACAATTAATCAACTGTACCAAGAAAACCCAAGAGATCACATCTAGCATAACATTTCAATGTCACTGCTATGCAGACAGACCTCATTTCTGAGACTTCTTGTTCACTGATCACCAAAAGCATTACGAACACTGCCCACCGTGACATTGGATGCCACCTGGTGGCATTGCAGGCATGTGACACAGTAACAAAAGGATGTAAGTGGAGCAGACATGGATGGGGGATTACCCTAGCGAAGACGTGGGCTGCAAATGGGGACATCCATTGAGATAAGTGACTTTGACAAAGGGCAGATTATTACTATTATGCAGAGTCTGTGAACAAGTACCTTGTAAATGAAAAGGCTGGTTGAATGTTTACGTGCTACTGTTGTGAGCATCAATGGGCAGAGGTAGAAGAACAGTGAATCTACCACTAGGTCGTAAATGATTGGATGTCCACGACTCTTCACAGAATGTGGAGTTCAGAGGCTTGTTTGCTCAGTAAAGTAGGATAGATGGTGGTCTGTGGCATGCCTGCCAAAAGAACACAATCCTGGCGCATGCACAAATGTTTTGGAGTACACCATTCATCATACATTTTTGGACATGGAGCTCCGTAGCAGACCACCCCCTACATTTTCACATGTTGACCCTTAATGACATTGCCAATTGGGCTTGCAATGGGTATGGGACCATCGGGATTCAACTGTCGATCAATGGAAATGTGTTGGCTCTTTGGGTGAATCACACATGATTGTATCCACAAACACCGTCGTCGAGCTGAACAGCCACTCGAAACGTGCAACGCATCATAGACGCAGACTGGTGGGAACACTATTATGTTATGGGAGGCATTCTCCTCCACTTGCAAGGGACATGTGATAGTAATCAAAGACACGCTGACAGCTGCGAACCACCTGCATTCCTTCATGTGATGTCTTCCCTGACGATGATGCCGTCTTTCAGCAGTATAACTGTCCATGTCTCGGAGCCAGAACAATGCTACAGTCATTTGAGGAGCATTATAGTGAGCTCACGTTGATGTCTTGGTGAACAAATTCGCCTGATGTAAATCCCATCTGAGTCACTATCGGGTGCCATCACCACGTACACAAATCAGCAGCCCATTATTTAAGCGAATTATGTGATCTAGGCATAGATATCTAATGCCACATACCTCCAGAAACATACCAACAAACTGTGGGATCCTGATACAGAATTGATAACTGCTGATTTTCTGGTGACAATGTTCAGTATTTTACCAGTAACACCCCCCCCCCCCACCCCCACTCCCAATTCTTTAAAGAATTGAACTCCTACACATAAATGAAGTTGTATCTACTGAACTATGTGTAGTACAAAGATATAATTTTGTGAGGGCTGTTTAAAAAGTATATCACCTTATTTTTGATTCTTGAAACCAACAACGGAATCGGGGTGCATGCACTCTGTAGGTATACATGGTGAACATGCCAGATATTTTTCACAACTGTGGAAACAACCAATCACTGGCTAGCCATTGACAAGTGAACACATGTAAGTGGTCGTCATCAGATTTTGGGCTGTGGGCAAAATGATAGAAAAAAGTGGAATGTTATTGCATCAAATTTTGTTTCAACCTTGGCGATTCTCAAGTTGAAACAATCCGCAAGATTCAAAAAGTGTTTGGGGTTGAAGCAATGGGTACCACACAGATAAAGGAGTGCCACAACTGCTTCAAGGTTGGCTGCTCATCAGTGAAGAGAAATACATTCAGGTAGGCCCTCATCTTTCACATATGAAGTGGTTATTGATCACGGAAAAACCACAGTGATGTAGGATAGACAAATCACAATCACAGAACTTGCAGACTAGGATAAAACTAGTACTGGATCCATTGATTCCATTTTAACAGAACAACTGGACCTGATGAGGACCTCAGCAAAACTTGTGCCGAAATTGCCAACAACTGAGCAGATGCACACAGGACATACTGGGTACTATGAACAGTAAACCCCAACTTTCATAACATAGAGATCACTGCTGATGAGTTCTGGGTTTATGGATATGATCCAGGCTCAAAGTTCCAGTCATCACAGTTCCAGTCAGTCATCACAGTTCCAGTCAGTCATCACAGTTCCAGTCAGTCATCACAGTTCCAGTCAGTCATCACAGTTCCAGTCAGTCATCACAGTTCCAGTCAGTCATCACAGTTCCAGTCAGTCATCACAGTTCCAGTTAGTCATCACAGTTCCAGTCAGTCATCACAGTTCCAGTCAGTCATCACAGTTCCAGTCAGTCATCACAGTTCCAGTCAGTCATCACAGTTCCAGTCATCACAGTTCCAGTCATCACAATGGAAGCAGCCATCATACCCTAGACCCAAAGAAAAATGAGGCTGGTCCACAGCAATGTGAAAGCATGACTCCAATGGCATGGTCAATCATGCTTATGCCTCAGATGGTACTAATGTCTGTAAGGAGTACTACCAAAAGCTCCTGCGTTGCCTTCATGAAGCAGATCCATACAGTCGGGCTTGGGGCCAGTGGGCAGCTAGCACTTCCACCAAGACAACACACCTGTTCATTGTCCTCAATTAGTTCAGAGTTATTTGGCCAAATGACATGGCTGCTGTTTGTTAGCCTCCCCATTCCCCTGACCTAGCATTGAATGACTTCTGGCTTTTCCCTAAACTGAGAAAGATCAGATTTCAGAACAGGGAAGACATACAAAATTCTACGGTACTGATGTGCACCATATCAAACAATTTCATTTGAATGAAAACTGATTTCATAAACAAAAGTAGGATACTTTTTGAACAGCCCTCGTATTTGTGGACTCTGTCTGTAATGTGTTTTCAGCATGCGTATGTGGACAAAAATAAATTCCCAGATTTCTGGGTTAAAAATACACTTTTTCCTGGGTGGAAATACACTATACTCTAGGTAAAATGTTATTTCTTCTGTGTTAAGTGACAATATACTTTCCCTCAGAGTTGTGAAACTTATTAACCCTTTGAATGGTGAAAGCTGTATTCACTGATGTAGAACTTCTTGGCACTTTAGGAAATGAAATGCAGCAAAAAACAATGTTTTGGAAAGATGCGCAGCAACATGTACAACACATATTTATGAAAGTATATAAAAGAATTCCACCAAATACAGTATGGTAGCTTCCGAGGCACTAAAATTGAGATTCTGCTGTGCAATGTGCTTTTGTCAACAAATCATAGCACGTTAAGTAATCTCGCTGCCCAGTAACAGCAGATATTCAGAGCTTAGGACACATGATGTAGTCAGCCAATAGCAACATCACATCAAGTACCACTAACACACAAATAAAAAAGTTAATGTTTAAATAAATATTTGTACAGTATAGCTACAAGATACGCTAAGCTTTCACATACAATATTGGTGACAAAAATTTTTTGCTCTGGACGCCGCACAAAATCTTAAAACAAGGACACCGCTCGCACACACTGTTAAAATAGATTTTATTGACATACTGGGCACTCCTCCCGACATAACAGGAAGCCATGTGTCAATGGACAATGTCCCACTCTAAGCCGTGTAAGGGCTACTTCTTCAGAATGTTGTGGGTGGAAAGAGGTAAACCATGGGCACACTGAAGTTTTTATGGAACGTAGGTTATTATTCCTCACTTCCAGTCACTGACGCTCCCACCAACACATAGCCTTCCTGGTCAGAAATGAAGTAACAGCCTGCAGGGGGACTGAATATCAAGTAGGAGGAGGAAGGCAGCAAGCCTCCTTGGCACCCGCATCAGCAAGTTCATTTTCCTGAATCCCTATGTACCCTGGAACCCAGCAGAAATTGATTTCCTTGTCTTGCCTTGCAAGAGAAGAAGAGTGTCCTGCACTTGTTCCATCTGCTGGGTACACCTGTCCAATAGCGAGAAGAGCATTTGAGAATCTGAGCAGATGAGGAAATTCTTGTCATGACATCGTCTCATCTGCTCCACTGCCCTCAGGAAAACAAACATCTCCACATAATACACTGAAAACTGCTCTGGGAGCCCTATACAGAGGGTAATGTTGGGGAACATGACAGAACAACTGAGAAAGTATTTCTGCTTAGAAACATCTGTGTAAAAAGTATTAAAATCTGTGTGGCTATGTAAAATCTCATTAAATTCAATTTAAATAGTATTAAAATCTGTGTGGCTATATAAAATCTCGTTAAATTAAATTTTAAAAATATAGTATTGAGTACAATGCTTCCTGTAAGCAGTCAGTTCTAAAAGCAACATGGGCCTCAGTAGTAACCATGGGGATTCCCTACTCCACCCTTGCCTTTGGACATTAATGCTGCACCCCCCCCCCCCCCACCTGTAATAACTCAAAGCTCTCCCTTTCACAGATCCCAAATGACATAGTTGCTTGCGGCCAATGATTGAACAGCCATCTGAGTGGCAGATGTACAACATATCTGGATGCTGGCAATGTAGGAATCCACACTGTCATATACGCTTAGCATACCATGAGAAGAAGACATCAAATAGACATTGGAGGCTAACAAAAGGGTCGAGGTGAACCACATCCAGCATTTTGACGTATGAAAGCCTTGCTGATCCATATTCAAGCCATGGTTGCACAAAGGCCTTATGAAGTATGAGCTAATGTGCCCTGTCAGTTCCCCAAGACCTATGACTGACAAATGTTTAAGGCCTGGAGACATCTCGGTTTCAGTTCTTTAAGATGTGGCAGCCATGTTAACTTCCTTGAATATGAGAATGATGTCCCCCAGTATTAAAATGTGCAAGTTCAATTAACAGCAGGAACAATTAAAATCAACAAAAACTGTTTCCCTCAAAAAGAATTTAAAACTTGTGGTGTAAGGCTGCCCCCTCCAACCACCTGATGATCAACTGCAATTGCCGAGTAGCCATTGCAAGGCTGGAGGATGCACATAAGATGGAGAAGTTGTCCACAAACAAGGAACACAGTACAGAATGTCACACTGTGGACATAACACTGTTTATAGCAATGGCGAATGCTGTGATGCTTAAGACACTCCCTTGAGGGACACCTGCTTAAAATGGTCAGACAAGACATTCCCAACCTTGTGTCTAAAATATCTGTCAGAGAAAGAACCGTATGAACACAGGTAGACGTCCACAGAATCCCCACTGATAGAGCTGCGACAAAATATTATGCCTCTAAGTAGTAATGTAGGCCTTTTCTAAATCAAAGAAAACACCAATAAGGTGTTGCTTATGAAGGAAAGCTTGTGAATTGCTGCTTTTAGTAGGGTAAGGTTATCGAGAGTGGAGTGATACCTCCTGAACCCACACTGGGAGCAAGTGAGTAGGGACCTGGTTTCGAGAACCCAGACTAGGCACCAACTGACCACATGCTCCAGCATCTTTCCTATGCAGCTTGTCACGCTAATACTACGATAACTACTGTGTGTGTCCGATCCTTCCCTGGTTTTAAAACTGGAATTAAAATAGGTTCTTTCCACGAGTTGGGAAAATCTCCCAACATCCAAATTTCATTAAAGAGCTGAAGGAGGACCTCCTTGAACCGTTGGTCCAACTGGGAGTTTAGACATGCTGTAGGTTATCAGGTAATTTCCAGTGGTTATATCACAAGCTACTGACAATGCACAATCTAACTCCCACAGAGAGAAAGGCTTGTATTCCTCCAGGCTGGTGGAACGGAAATCAAAATCAGCTGCTCCTGTGTCTCCTGATATCAGTGGAGAATAGGCTCCTGGATAAACTTGGCCATAAGGTAATTATATGATTCAGCCATTGTCTGAGCTATGTCTCTCAGTGATGTTAAGAGAGACCGTTGTATTCGTACAGCTGCTATTGGTAGTCAAGAGCTGTATCTTGAGATCCTCCTGATAGCTTCCCATACTTTACTTGTGGATGTGGACCTACTGATGGAGTTCAGGAACTATTGACCTCTGCTTACTCTCCCGAGTTATTCACCTCAGCTTTGCAAGTGCCATTCGAAAGTTTGCAAGGTTTTCATCTGTAGGGCATGACTGAATCTGCACATAGCCACCCTTCTGTGCCTGATTGCAGAACAACAGTCATCATTCCACAAAGAGACAGGTCGCCTCCTAGGTGTTCCCATTGACTTTGGGACAGTTGCGTTAGTGGCATGGTGGATCACAGCTGTAATATGATCCACCCAGTTCTGTATGCAATCACACTGCCCAAAAAAAGCTAATTGCCTGTAAAGCATCCAGTAAGCCTTTTTGAACAACCATCTCCGTGAATTTCTTTTGGGATTTGCTCCATTAGGCAGATGGATCCAGATAGGGTAGTTGCTACAATGAAGGTCATCATCCACTCCCCACTCTGCAGTGTCTGCAACAGCAGGTGAACAGAAGGAGAGGTCTATGGGTGTAGACAAACCTGCAGTGGTGCCAAAATTGTTTAGCTTGACCCATGTCCTCAAGTATCAGACCTTTGGGACAAGTGGTGTCAGAACCCCCATAGTGCATTGTGTGCATTCAAGTACAGGTAGTTCACCAAGAAGATGATTGAGGATCCCACTGTCAAGATGCTCATGGGGTAGTAGGTACACAGAGCATACCCTGATGACAACATGGGCCAATATCCGAACAGCAACCATATGTAGTATTGTGGTTAAGAGAACAATTGAAGTGTGAGAAGTGTCTTTGATGAACACTGAAACCCCACCTTCCACCCTGTTACCTTAAGGTTGTCTTTTCTGTAGTGATAGCCTCCCAGTACAGGTGTAACCGTCTCTTTAAAATTCTCTTGAAGACAGAGGCAAAGGGGTCTGCCCTGCACAAGGAGTCTCAGTTCCTCCAGACGAGCCCTGTATCCATTCACATATTCACATTCCACTGCAATGTGGGAGCGCTTGTAAAGCGAGGTGGGGTTGAGGGACTGCCTGGGTCTGATGTCCTCACTTCAGTCAGACATACCAGGACAGCTTTCCATCCAAATGCTGACACTGAGATCCTTTCCCTGCTCTCTTTCCCAGCAAGGATAAAGGGGAAATGGGGGGGGGGGTGATAGCCATTTTTCTTTGGGGGGGGGGGGGGGCGTGACAGCCATTTCTCTTTGAAGAAAGTGGAAGTTGAGAGCACTATGCTTTCAGGATGCTCACTGCAAAACCATTACTGATCTCTTCCTTCATAGCCGTCTGGATCGCTATGTCTTTAACTTTGCTTTGGCACATACAGGTGCTGGTGGTGGATAATGGTATGTTAGACGTCTGTGTCAACCTTAGGAAGAGCTTTCTGCACCACAAAAGCATAAGTGGCAAAGAGAGGGTTTCATTGCCTTATATTCCTCTTGGGCTTCTGCTTGGTCACTTTTATTTCCTGAATTGTGCATTCCTCCAAAAACAGGGCAGTCTCAGCTCCAGACTGGGTGGCTCCCAGAGCACTTAATGCAGTGTAAGGCCAAAACGATGGCATTTGAAACAGCACATAGGGTTAGGTAAATAAGGGCTAACCCTAAGTTGTAGGAAATCTGCCATGTGTTCAGGTAGCAACGGCGAGCTGAAGGTCATAATGAGGGTGGTAGTCTTGTCAATTTATCTATTATTCTTAGATGTCCTTTGCTACACATTCGCTATCCCCTGCAATGCCAATTCTTGTTTGAGTTTGGCATCATTCATGTCTATAATAACACGGCAGGTTTGTTTTGTTTTGTTTTAGGGTGCAAACACGACTAGGGTCACATGCACCCACTTCAGAAATTTCGAGCAAAACGACAAAGAGAGGAAGTAAAACTGTCTACACGTTAATCCCAATCGATGGGAGAGAAGCCAACTAAAGACAGCGACTCGAGAAACGTCAATAAAATAGGCCATAGAGAAATGGAGGTTCTGAATTAAAGATTAGATATATGGCTATGACAGATAAAAAGTTCACTAAAACAGCCGATGACCCAGATGGCAAACACAAATGAGAACATAAGCGATTCAAAAGAGGGCATTCCATCACAGGAAATGGCGGACCGTCACAGGTTGAGGGTAATGAGTACAAGTGGTGGGGGAGCACCACTAAACAAATGTCGATGGCTAAAAAGACAATGCCTGATATGCAACCTAGCTAAAATCATCTCCTCACAGCAAGAGGGCCAAGAGGTGGTCATCCAAGCTGCAGGGAGAAGCTTAATAACCCAGAGCTTGTTCCCAATAAGGGAGGACCAGTGGTGATGTCAAAGTGACACCACATGCTGACAGATGGCAACACAGAGATCATCGGAGGGAATGTAAGAACTAGTGGGCTGGGGTATGAGGACTGCAGCCTTGGCAGCAGTGTCAGCAGCCTCATTTACTGTCAGACCCGCGCGACTCGGAACCCACAAAAACATCACAGTGGCCCCATCAAGAGTGAGTGACAGCTTTCCTGGACCCTTTGCACTAAGGGGTGGATGGTTACAGTGAACAGAATCTTTGAAGAGCACCGAGAAAGTCAGAGCAGATGACACAATTGAAAAATCTCTGTGGCCAGATGTACCATGTGGCGTGATACAGGGCTAAGAGCTCTGCTGTAAATACTGAACAATGTTCTGGAAGCAGATACCGAAAAATATCAGTGCCAATAACAAAGGCTCACCCAACACCATGGTCAGACCAAGAACCATCACTGTACATGAAAGTGCTATCACGAAGTTGCGTGCAAAAGTCGTGAAACTGAAGGCGATAGAGCGAGGCTGGAACAGCGTCCTTAGAAAGCGAATGAAGGACAAGGTGAACAAGGGCCGCCACACAAAGCCAAGGTGGTGCACGGTTCACTCTCATTGGGAAAATGACAGATAGTGTGAAGTTAAGCTGCTGAAGCACTAGCCGAAGGCGAACTCCAAAAGGTAACAGAAAAGAGGGATGTGCCCCATCAAAGGAATCGGCACAGGATAGGTGGCCAAGCTTGGCAGAGAAAGTCACGGCGGTATAACAGTGGTAGTCAGCAGCTTTGGCATACAGACTCAACTAGGCTAGTGTAAAAGGCGCCAGTGGCCAATCCAATGCTACGATGGTGGATAGTATTGAGACGGCAAAAGAAGAACATGCAGATGCATAAAAAAAACATCCATAGTCGTGTTTCGAATGGGCAAGGGACTGATACAAACGGAGGAGGGTGGGAGGGTGGTCCGATCTGCTCCCCAGGAAGTAATACTGAGGACATGTAGGACACTGAAGGATCGCATACAGCAGGCTGGCAGGAAAGACACGTGGGAGGACCACTGAGCATTAGCCCCAGGAATTTCGTAGTTTCAACGAATGGAAGAGCAACAGGCCCCAGATGTAAAGAGGTGGAAGAAACCAACTGTGCCATGAAAAATCCATACAAACGGTTTTACCAGTGGAAAAACGAGAGCCATTGTTGATGGTCCGTGAGTTAAGATGATCAAGGCATCGCTGAAGACACCGCTCAATGTCATCCATGGAAGCGATCTGACAGGCAACCTGCAACTAGGATTGGGTGACAACTTTAACTGTTTACATTATAGATGATACTATTTATAGCACAATTTAACGAGTTTAATTAAGTTGAAACAAGGCACCTAGAGCAGATAACATACCCTCAGAATTATTGAGCTTCTTAGGAAAACATTGCTCAAATATCAAACTTCAAGAACAAGGTAATGTTTACAGTTAAAAACAAAAGTGTGTTGGCAGGTATACATATTACTGGACCATCAGTTTTAGTAAGTAATGAATGTAAAATACATATATGAATTATTTACGTACATGAATTATTTATTTGAACTGCAAATACTGGTATATGCCAACCTTGGGGAAGATCAATCTGAGTTTTGGAGAAATGTAGATACTTGCGAAGCATTACTCACTCTATGATTTACCTTGGAAGGTAAACAAAATAAAGAAACTTAAAATCTATAGCTTTTGTAGATTCAAAGAAGGCTTTTAACAATGTTAACTAGTACATACTCTTTGAAATTCTTTAGATAGCAGGGATAAAATCATGGGAGATGAAGGCAATATTGTGAAAAGGATAGATCGCTACTCATTGCCTCAGCAGCCAGGCCTCTCTGGCCGAAAGCTTACTTGTTTGACTGTATTTCTGTAGTACCTATCTGCGACTCAACATCTTCACTACCAGGTGAATAATGATCTATCCTTTTCATAAAGTGTCATTATTCCATCCTGGATTTTCCTGTGAGCTAAAGGTGTGGTTTTTTTTTTTTTTTTTTTTTTTTTTTACAACATGTACAGAAACCTGGTTGCTGCTCCAAGAGTGAAAGGACATGAAAGGGAGGCAGTGGTTGATAAAGAAGTGAGACAGGGTTGTAATGTAGCCCTTCAGCAAACTGAAATGCACCAAGAAGAAATCTTGAAAGGAAGTTAAATGTTCAGGGTGAAGAAATAAAAATTTGGTGGTTTGCCAATGACATTGTAATTATGCCAGAGATAGCAAAGGACTTGGGAGATCAATAGAGAAATGAAAAAAGATTGTAAGATGGATAAGAACAGCTTTGTATTAATGTGAAATGTGGGTGGTAAATAGTTCGCACAAGAAGAGACTTTAAGCTTTTGAAATTGGATGCTACAGAAGAATGTTGAAGATCAGCTGGATCAGTAGAATAACTCGTGTGCAGGTAATGAATGGAACTGGGGAGAGAGAAAAAAAAAGTATGGTATGACTTGACTAAAATAAGGAATTGGTAGATAGGGCACATCCAGAGGCATCAAACTACGACAAACCTGAATCAAATTCAAGTAAATTTTAGTAGTTACGCAGTGATGAAGTTGCTTGCACAGGACAGACTAGCATCGAGAGATTCCCCAAACTTAGGACTACAATAACTGTTGAAGACAATCTAAAGTAGGAACTTCATATATATTCCTTTTTGAAAGAGCTGTCTGAATGCATGTTAGCAATGACATATTAAACAAATAAAGTCAAGGTAATGTTATAATACAGACTGTTGTGTATGTTCACTTTCCTCAAACAAATCACAAAACAGAATTGAACTCAACCACTGGGGTAACTGAAGTGGACTCTTGGTCATTTTCAATCTGCAGAATGCATAGAATGTGTGCTCCACCCCTCTTAGAAAACATAATTTAATTAATGAAAGGCCACTCTATACATTCTTTAAATCCATTACCAGTTCTGGCCTTAACAAGCATTCCATTTTCAAGTGGATTTGAATATGGCCTAGATGGGAAGGGTGAAAGCAGTATTAACTCAAAAAAAACATTTCAACAACTGGAGCAGCCCATCATTGAATATACATTTGTGAAACAACACCACACACTAAGCAAGGAAAAGCTAATAATGTTATCATTATTCTGGAGCTCTACTGACTTTCTCAAAGCAAGCTTCCACCAGCAAACTTACTGTATAAGAGTCTGCAGTTAATATTTCCAATTGAAAAAGTAGACATCTATAAGATATTGTCTCTGGTTGTGAACTAGAAACATTATTACTTTCTTGTGGATAATGAATAATTTTTAAATAAGTTCCCTAAACATACTATCCAACACGACACAAAGAACTGCAGTAACTAACCGATTTCTCCGTGTTTACAGTTGGATTTAGCGTTGTTGCAAAAGCAGCTGAACATGAACTATATTATTTATAATGCACCACTCACAAATAAAAGTTTTATGTAGGGGAAAAAAAGGGGAGAATGGGTACAGTAATTACAGCACATCTAAGTGCGTAATTTATAATACAACAAATATTATAAGAACATGGCAACAAATGTATTACCAAAATATTGCACAGAAGGTTGTACATCCTGCAGGATCCCTCACCAATTTTAACCGGTACTACATCTAATCTAACAATGCCACAGGACATGCTTACCATCTTTATATCGAATATTCGATTCTGATGCCTGTGCGCGTGCCAACTTTTCTTCAATGCGTATGAATGCGTTAAGCTCTTCAATGCGTCGAGATCTTGCCAAGCACTCCTCACACAAACTGCTCGGCAACAATAAACCATCACGTAAAAACTGAGAGACCTGTGGATAAATATTGGTTCAATCGCTATTTTGTAAAACAAATAAATAAGTATAAGGTTATGTTGTATTTGCCAACTGCATTCAAAACTTACCTGACGAATTGACAGAGAGAGCATTATTGGTAAATCTCAAGATACTAGAAGAACAAAATCAACTACGCCCCTGATACGACGGTAAGTCTCTTTAGCCAGTCATAACATTTCAAAATAACTGTTTACACTTTTTCATGAATCTCAAATGCCCGCCATTAGATACCGTGCGAGTTTATGATCTAAGAGTGTATCGATTCACCTTTAGAAGGCTATGACTGGACGTTGCTTGAGCGTAGTTTCTCCCGCCTAATTGAGGACTGCAAAATCTACGCAACTTCCCATTTTATTTACATACAAAGTGTATTTTCTAATTTTTTGGCTGGGAATAAAGGGATATTTTCCGGGAAATAAAATGAGTAGAAAATATTTCACTGCACAGTCTAACAACAGTCGCGACACACTGTCTCGTTTTTGTTACCCCCAGCGCTAGCAGCAACCCAAGCAGCCAGCAACTGACACTTGCGAATAGGATATAGAATGAGTGCGAATACTAACGTTTATACTGATTTGTATCATAGTTTTTACAATAAGGAGTGTATGTAGCACCATAAAAATCTACAGTAACTAAAAAATTACACGTCATTTCTTATTATTTAGTTTCCCAAGAACCCCGGGAGTTACGAAACGATGAACTATAGGACAGTTTATTTACTTTTCTCTTCTAACGAACAGACATTTACTGAATAATATAGTTTCCTTTAATAACTAAAGCCTGCTTATAAACACCCAGAAAACCTGACCTTTTACAGAGAGACGTTGTGTATCTATCCAACAAAGAGCTTTG
The DNA here is from genome assembly GCF_023864275.1 of Schistocerca cancellata. Classification (NCBI taxonomy): domain Eukaryota; kingdom Metazoa; phylum Arthropoda; class Insecta; order Orthoptera; family Acrididae; genus Schistocerca; species Schistocerca cancellata. The sequence continues at coordinate 492,244,300 of NC_064630.1, read as the reverse complement.
TTCGCTACATTTTCAGCCAAATCAGTGAATGTGGAACGTAGGAAAACTATGTGGAATGTAATTCCTACACTATTTAACGTATCAAATAAGCCATCTGAAATGTAGCCTAAGGGAAAACCACGCAGACCTGATAATAAGTCGTTAAAAGCAATAAAATTGTTTCCCAACGCAGGAGAAACGAAATTCCCCAATTTCTGCTAAATGTGAGGCATAAACGGAAGAATCATCACATTCGCTTTTGAAGCAAAAGTAATCACATTTACAACATTATTCACCTATTAGAAAGTCGAGTGAGGTGTAAGAAGGGTCGAATCATTGGACTCCACAATTTTGTTTTAAATGTCAAAGAAGTGCATATGATAACAGAAAAAAACAGAAATATATGCTTCTCACGAGCGGAATGAGTTTATATTCTCTTGCTTTCAACGGAATAAGCTGGAAATATAGTAATATACGAAAGATTTTTTTCATGAAAGAGTTGTAGCTTAAGTCGTTCAGTCAGAGCGATTCGCGTGTTTTAACATGTATTTCACGACAATTTAGATCTCTTGGTGTCTTACCAACGCATGGCACGCAAAAATATAACAACTATTCCGTTAATCAAGTAGAAAATAATTAAACACGAACACTATCCTTGCGACAGCTATGACTGTCTGCTTTATCACCACTTGGAGCGCTAGTGTCACTCCAGCTTTCAAAAGGTAACTGTCGCACCAGAGACTGTATTTATTGGGTTGTGCATCACTAAGTCTTAAGCCCGGTCCACACGCAACGATCTGTCTGCGCAGACATTGGCGCAGATGTCTGTACATGCAAAAGATCGCTGCAAATGAAAGAAAAATCCGTGGCTAGCGACTACGCTCCCCGTAAACGTCAAAAATTTAATTCAGTTATTTTGAAATATGGAAATGGAGGAAGTTCTGTTGTGGTCTGTGTTCGCAGCTTGTCTTGCAAAAAACATTCAGACCAACCGCAGGAAACAGAGAAGGCGGTCAAAATGGTGTAGACAATGGTTGCTAAACCTAAAGCAGTTTTCTCACGTACATTTACTGCGAGAGTTGCAGGGCGAACCTGTTTTGTTTTACATTAACTCGTGTTCCATTTCCTGGCACATTGACACTTCAATTTCATCTTCAATTGTACTCCTGCTTGGTCTTGGCATTTCTTGATCACTAAGAAAGCCAAGCAGATCAAAATACCATAACGTTGGCTGGTATACTTGATCTACTCTTACACCAGATCTTCTAGATTTCTGAACTTTGGATAACTCTTTTCGGTAAACAGTTCGCTGACAGACTTAATTTACTTAGCTTGCCTTCATGAACTCATCCTTCAGGACAGCGTAAATAGCTTCACATGTGTTGGGTAATATTTTACTCAACGCTTGTTTCGATATTGTAGTTGAAAATTCCAAATCCTTGTAGCTCCTTCCTGTTGCTAGGAATCTTAATGTTACCGCCAGCCGTTCATGAGGAGACATTGCCCTTCTCATACAAATATTTTTTCTCATAATATGAGGGGTTACAAGCTTTAAGAGATAATTATAAGTTTCGACATCCATCCGCAAATAATTTCGCCAGTTCGCAACGAATTTTTTTTTAATTTTTATTACCGTTCCTCTGTTTGCCGAGGCGTCAACTGCCCGCAATTTTTCAATTAGAGCATTGTATGCTGCTGTCTTTTTGTCTCGGTCACTATATTCTTTACTTTTAATCTTCCACAAACATGGGTGGTTTCTATATATATCAATGAATTCACTTACAAACTCTCGAGAACACTGACGAGTATCAGCCATTTTAATGCCCTATGCGCACAAATGCAAACACTAGACTGAGCAAACAGCTGTTTCGTGCCAGGTTTGCGGCGAACTCCTGTCCACACGCTCCAACTTGTCTGCGCAGATGTGGTTTGAACCCACAGATTTGAGAGGTTTCGCTCAAACCTCCAACTCCAACTTCCAGGTTTGCACACACCTCAGGTTGGTGCAAATCTTCTGTTCACACGCAACGATCTGTCTGCGCAGATGTGTTGTGCGCAGACATTTGCGCAGACAGATCGTTGCGTGTGGACGGGCCTTTAAGCATGGAGGTCTTAAGTATTTCAATATATCTCTGCAAACCAATGCGAAGTACATATCACAGGATGCTTCTCATTGTATCAGTTATTAGGGCTTTTTCCCCTTGGTTCGTTTATGCAGTTGCCAGAGAGCGCCATAAAATAGGCTGTACTGTGCATGTGCAGCTACGATGACGTAGGCAGCCTGTGCTTGATGTTTGTTCTCCTCATACGCTTTTCGTCGCATTTCTGTTTGGAATTTCGTGCGCGGTGGGGCTTCATGTGGCCATGTACAGCCCTGCTACATGTTGTTGAGAGGACATAAGGAGTCGCACCTGGAGCAATTGTTTTATCATTTCCTACCCAGTTAAAGAATCCAAATAAGAAAGCAGTTCTTGGCGTAATACTCATTTCAAAAGTAGACTCTACAGCACAAAGTACCCTAACCTTTTGCTGTGTGGTGACTTTTAACAGATTTTTTTTTATTTGTATCTGCAATATTGTTACGTAGTATTTCCAATCAGGTTTACATCCACACACCACTCCAAAAAGCTAGTAGGAAGAAAATATAAATAAATAGTTCCCTATGTAGCTTACACCAGAATAAAGGACAATAAATTATTTTATGACTATTTCAAAATGTTTAAAAAATTAACAAGGTTGCCTGTGAGGTAAAGAAACTGAACAAGTGACAGTTTATATTGTACACTAGGAATAAATATAAAGCTATTTGGGGAGTTAAAACGATAAAACACGCTATGCTACCAGCCTACAATTTAGCGTGGAATGGCATTCCATAAATTTAAGATGTAAACAACAGAAATTAAGAAATAACGAAAGCCTAAAGGAAGTACTACACAAGTGTCTTGTGACAGAAACACATTGTGTTTCACGGAAAGCAGATCTGTAAATTTCTGCTAAAGCCGTCAATATATTTGAAACAAAGTATTTAATTCGAAACTACTGCCCAAATTTGCCTCCTTAGTCAGCTTCAAGTAAATATTTACGTATGTTCGTATTAATACAGCGTTAAGAGATCATACAGTGTCAAAAAAGAAACAGGGCATCAGAGACTACTCCAAGAGCATTGCAGATTCGTAAACCATACTGAAATGCTTAATATGGCTTAAAGTGCACACTGAAGTACCTGATATTCAGCTTTTCTATGTGGTTTACTGGATACCAATTTTCTTGGGGCACCAGTATTGTATCATCTCATGTTTGGTTCTTTATTATGGTTTAATACCATTAGTACCAGAAAAAGAAAATGTGCACCTGAAACTGAACGAAGTCGAAAGTAGCCAATTGTGTCGAACGAAACACTTCGTTTCAAATGAATTGACTGCCTCGGCGGAACAGATTAATAGAAGTAAAATTCTCCAGGAAACCGACAAAAATAACTTCATTAAGACAATTATTGGTGGAAAAATAAAGTGGAAACAATACAAATCAGAAAACTGAAACCACTACCTTATTTTAGTCTTCCATGATTATGAGAATGCATATTAGTCACTTGATGTCTCCCAGGCACAGAAATCTGTTTTGTTTTCATTTGACGTGGGAGCTGTAAACAGCAATATCACGAAACATATGCACGGGACACGTGGAAAATGATCTTCCACTACAACTCAGATCGCTCTGCATATGCGCGAATTTGGCGTCTTGGGCGCGCCAGAAAAATTTTTCCGGGTTGCATCTGGCTACTTGCTGCTACTGCTCGTACGGCAAACAGCCACACGTCAAGTAGCTAGAAGAGGGAGGCGGCACTGCTCATACGCGAAATCAGCTCTGCGCATGCGCATCAGACCACTGGCAACTGCTCAAACAAACCTCCTTTCATTCGAGCATGGAGAGGAAGACTAGCTTCTTAAATGCCTCTGTGGTGCGCACTGTAATTAGTCTACTATTGTCTTTGCGATCCCTAATAAGCCGTAGGCACAAGGACGGTGCTGTGGAACGTCGACATTGAGCGTGTTCAGTTCAATGAAGTTCAATGTGCTGATGAACGCTCAGAAATGATGCGACTTGTGCATACAGTACATAGGCTCCAAAGTGCTATATGCGATCACAACGCACTCTAGCGGCAGTTGCGGGATGTTTCTAGTTCGTAGATCACACTGTTTGCTAAACGGGTGCGCGAAAAATTCCCACGTTATCTCTATAAAAAGGCACATTTCCTACATCGTCCACGAAAAGGAAAGTACCATGTCCAATCAATAAGGACACAGGCTTATAAAAGTTCCATTACAAACAGTGCGGTAAAATTTGGAATACTTCTCCACATAAGATAAACATTATTTCATCATTCCCACATTTTAGTAAAACCCGAAGGTCAGTCTTACTTGATCATTGTTCCCACCCAGTAGAAGAATCTTTGCAACATGTGAATTGCGAAGTGTAAAAGAAAAAGGAGCAAAATATCTTTATACAAGTAGCGCAAGCTGTCCTGTAGATTAAGCCAATCGAACAAAGTCACCCCTCAAAAGAAGGTGAACTTATATTTACAAACATCAAATATTATAGTCTATACTTATATTAAACTAATAATAAAGTATCAGAAATAAAAACTCGAATGTTAGGGAAAAAAATTTGGAAGTGTTGAGACACAAACCACCGCCCTAACAAGTAACACAATACAGAACAGTGACGCTACTGTTAGGAAAAAAAATTGGAGTTGTCAAGACGTGAATCACCGCCCCAAAAAGCAACACGATACAGATCAGTGACACTACTCATTACGCTTTTTTTTTCTTTTTGTTCCGGTTCTAGGCGCTTCAGTACGGAACCGCGCTGCTGCAACAGTCGCAGGTTCGAATCCTGCCTCGGGTATGGATGTGTGTGATGTCCTTAGGTTAGTTAGGTTTAAGTAGTTCTAAGTTCTAGGGGACTGATGACCTCAGATGTTAAGTCCCATAGTGCTCTGAGCCATTTGAACCATTTTCTTTCTGTTCGCTTTCGTTCGTTGCATCCGCTCGGGGCGAACGTCGCAAGACACCCGTTTCAGTCCCTAGTGGAACCATTAACTCAGTTTTTTCATTGCAGTGAGCAGCTAACCCTCTGCCAAACACGCTGAGCTACCGTGCTGGCGATTACTAATTGAAATTTAATTATAACAAATTGTACCAAGAACAATGCGTTTCGGGTGGATCTTCAATGTGTCACTGCCTTCAAATAGCATACTCTGATAATACACAAGTTACAGTAATTCATTTGCCACGAATATGACGTTTCTCGTTATTTTATTGGAACGAATCACACAGTTAACAACGGGTTTTTCAGTGATCTCAACTTGCTGGTGCTCAAAAACGGCATATATATATTTTATTGGAACGAATCACACAGTTAACAACGGGTTTTTCAGTGATTCTCAATTTGCTGGTGCTCAGAAACGAAATGAGTGCCAATATGGCGCCTCCCAACTCTGTACTGAAGGGAGAAGGCGTGCGTGTGACGTAGGTGGCGTTGTGCCATCTCATTGGTCAACGCTCTGACGCACGATCAGAATCTCTGACATGCTAGATATTGCTCTGCACGTTTGGAAAGACTCCCAAAAGTGCTATTGCACACGATGATGTCATAAACTCGGCACGTTCAACGCTCAACGTTCGGATGCATGGTCCGTGTGTCGACAGCTTAAGGGTGCGATCCTCAGGGGGCTGTAATACACTGGTGCAAAGCTTAAGAACGAAAGTAACTTCCGCATGATGTGTCACTGCCATAGAACACTGCTCGATGAAACTTGCACCATAGATAGAAACAACTGCTACAGTGTAGTATAGAAGGTAACTGAAATAAATAAGCAATGAGACGAAAAGAAATGACACTTTCGTCCAAAGACAATGATTACACTCCACCCACCCATCCTCATCAACATACATACTCCGCAATCCACCACACGGTGCGTGGCGGAGGGTACCTCATACCACAACTAACAACATCTCTCCCCGGTCCACTCCCAAACAGAACGAGGGAAAAATGACTGCCTATATGTCTCTGTACGAGCCCTAATCTCTCTTATCTAATCTTTGTGGTCTTTCCACGAAATATAAGTTGGCGGCAGGAAAATTGTACTGCAGTCAGCCTCAAATGCTGGTTCTCTAAATTTCCTCAGTAGCGATTCACAAAAAGAACGCCTCCTTTCCTCTAGAGACTCCCACCCCCAAGTTCCTGAAGCATTTCCGTAACACCCGCGTGATGATCAACCAAACCAGTAACAAATCTAGCAGCCCACCTCTGAATTGCTTTTATGTCCTCCCTCAATCCGACCTGATAGGGATCCCAAACACCCGAGCAGTACTCAAGAATAGGTCGTATTAGTGTTTTATAAGCTGTCTCCTTTACAGATGAAACACATCTTCCCAAAACTCTACCAATGGACCAAAGACGACTATCCGCCTTCCCCACAACTGCCATTACATGCTTGTCCCACTTCATATCACTCTGCAATGTTATGCCCAAATATTTAATCGGCGTGACTGTGTCAAGCGCTACACTACTAATGGAGTATTCAAACATTACGGGATTCTGTTTCCTATTCACATGCATTAATTTACATTTATCTATATTTAGAGTTAGCTGCCATTCTTTACACCAATCGCAAATCCTGTCCAAGTCATCTTGTATCCTCCTACAGTTACTCAACGACGACACCTTCCCGTACACCACAGCATCATCAGCAAACAGCCGCACATTGCTATCCAACCTATCCAAAAGATCATTTATGTAGATAGAAAACAACAGCGGACCTACCACTCTTCCCTGGGGCACTCCAGATGATATCCTCACCTCTGATGAACACTCACCATTGAGGACAACGTACTGGGTTCTATTACTTAAGAAGTCTTCGAGCCACTCACACATTTGGGAACCAATCCCATATGCTCATACCTTAGTTAGGAGTCTGCAGTGGGGCATCGAGTCAAACGCTCTCCAGAAGTCAAGGAATATGGCATCCATCTGATACCCATCACCCATGGTTCGCAAGATATCATGTGAAAAAAGGGCGAGTTGCGTTTCGCAGGAGTGACGCTTTTTAAGCCGTACTGATGCATGGACAGCAACTTCTCTGTCTCAAGGAAATTCATTATATTCGAACTGAGAAAATGTTCAAGAATCCTGCAACAAACCGATGTTAAGGATATTGGTCTATAATTTTGAGGATCCGTCCTTCTACCCTTCTTATATACAGGCGTCACCTGCGCTTTTTTCCAGTCGCTCGGGACTTTAGGATGGGCGATAGCCAGCCGAAGTGGCTGTGCGGTTCTAGGCGCTGCAGTCTGGAACTGCGAGACTGCTACGGTCGCAGGTTCGAATCCTGCCTTGGGCATAGATGTGTGTGATGTCCTTAGGTTGATCATCAATAAACACTTCCGGGCTAAGTTGCTGTGGTCGATCTATAGAACTTCTTCTATAGATCGACCACGGCAACTTAGCCCGGAAGTGTTTATTGATGAAGACGCTGGCCGTGAAAGCCTACATGGAATGGTCCTTAGGTTGGTTGGGTTTAACTAGTTCTAAGTTCTAGAGGACTAATGACCTCAGAAGTTGAGTCCCATAGTGCTCAGAGCCATTAGATTCGCGATAAATGCAAGCTACGTAAGGAGCCAGTGCAGTAGAGTACTCTCTGTAAAACCGAATTGGAATCCCATCAGGACCTGGCAATTTATTTATTTTCAACCCATTCAGCAGCTTCACCACCCCAGGGATGTCAATCACTATGTCCTCCATAGGGGAATCTGTATGAGACTCAAACGGCGGTATGTTTGTATGATCCTCCTGCATGAAAGATTTCTCAAATGCTAAATTTAAAGTTGCAGCTTTCGTTTTGCTGTCTTTCGTTGCCAGGCCAGACTGATCAGTAAGTGACTGGATGGAAGCCTTCGACCCACTTACCGATTTTACGTAAGACCAGAATTTCCTTGGGTTTTCAGCAAGATCTGAAGTCTCCTCGATTTAGAGTTGTTTTCTGGACCATAAAAGGCGAGATGTGGTTCTTAATAGGGTGTGTGTTCACCACAGACGGCAATGGATGCATTGCAACAGCTGAATGGTCGTTGGTACTTGTCGATGTGCTGCAATATGTCACTGCAAAGAATCCCGCTCAGGTCCAATGGAATCTGAGTTGTGGGAATGGGCAGGCCAGTCCATATACCTCCTCTCATTTCAAGAATTCCTCCACCTGTGCTGTTAAATGCAGTCACACATTGTTATCCATAAAAGTTGAGCATCGAACATTGTCAAGGAGTCCCAGTGTGACAAAGCTGACAGGTGAGTGTAATGATAGATTAATAGAAGATAGTCGATGCATTCATGCGGTCACTTGGTGTCACGGATGGTCAGTTCTTTTAGTCACGCACTAGGTTCCCTAAATTTTAGTTATGACAGCTTCCCTTACAAACGTGGGCACACTAATACAATACACATGCTTTTTTCTTTCATTTAACGCCTTATAATGAGTGATTCTTGTACATGTTCACAGTATTCTCACTTCTTACAAGATCCAATATTTCTAATATGGTCCAAATAGCCATTCCCATTTAGTTATAATTATCCAAGTTGAATATGGTGATGCAAGGATGTTTTTGGTCATATTCATTCCAAGTCCGAGCTCTGGCTTAAAATTAGGAAATAAATCCTGAACTCTATAAGTAATGTTGAAGTGACATCGTACATCTCTTCATGCATATACAAATAACTTTGCATACCATTCTGGTAACACCTGATAGCTCTAATCACTTGACCTCTGTCAGTCAGTAGATAATAAGGGCGATGAAAGCTACGTTGTACGTCCTTTCACACATGTGTATTAAGCCCGTTACGTTATTTGACCTTTCACATCAACAGCTATTAGAATATAAAGGTAGTCTGTCTGTTCCATGCTATAAGCGTTCACAGACCTCACTTGATTAAGCTTAATGGTTCAGTAACTCAAGTACCTGAGTTTAAGAAACTTGTTTAGCTTTAGGTTGTTTTTATACTACACTCCTGGAAATTGAAATAAGAACACCGTGAATTCATTGTCGCAGGAAGGGGAAACTTTATTGACACATTCCTGGGGTCAGATACATCACATGATCACACTGACAGAACCACAGGCACATAGACACAGGCAACAGAGCATGCACAATGTCGGCACTAGTACAGTGTACATCCACCTTTCGCAGCAATGCAGGCTGCTATTCTCCCATGGAGACGATCGTAGAGATGCTGGGTGTAGTCCTGTGGAACGGCTTGCCATGCCATTTCCACCTGGCGCCTCAGTTGGACCAGCGTTCGTGCTGGACGTGCAGACCGCGTGAGACGACGCTTCATCCAGTCCCAAACATGCTCAATGGGGGACAGATCCGGAGATCTTGCTGGCCAGGGTAGTTGACTTACACCTTCTAGAGCACGTTGGGTGGCACGGGATACATGCGGACGTGCAATGTCCTGTTGGAACAGCAAGTTCCCTTGCCGGTCTAGGAATGGTAGAACGATGGGTTCGATGACGGTTTGGATGTACCGTGCACTATTCAGTGTCCCCTCGACGATCACCAGTGGTGTAAGGCCAGTGTAGGAGATCGCTCCCCACACCATGATGCCGGGTGTTGGCCCTGTGTGCCTCGGTCGTATGCAGTCCTGATTGTGGCGCTCACCTGCACGGCGCCAAACACGCATACGACCATTATTGGCACCAAGGCAGAAGCGACTCTCATCGCTGAAGACGACACATCTCCATTCGTCCCTCCATTCACGCCTGTCGCGACACCACTGGAGGCGGGCTGCACGATGTTGGGGCGTGAGCGGAAGACGGCCTAACGGTGTGCGGGACCGTAAGCCAGCTTCATGGAGACAGTTGCGAATGGTCCTCGCCGATACCCCAGGAGCAACAGTGTCCCTAATTTGCTGGGAAGTGGCGGTGCGGTCCCCTACGGCACTGCGTAGGATCCTACGGTCTTGGCGTGCATCCGTGCGTCGCTGCGGTCCGGTCCCAGGTCGACGGGCACGTGCACCTTCCGCCGACCACTGGTGACAACATCGATGTACTGTGGAGACCTCACGCCCCACGTGTTGAGCAATTCGGCGGTACGTCCACCCGGCCTCCCGCATGCCCACTATACGTCCTCGCTCAGAGTCCGTCAACTGCACATACGGTTCACGTCCACGCTGTCGCGGCATGCTACCAGTGTTAAAGACTGCGATGGAGCTCCGTATGCCACGGCAAACTGGCTGACACTGACGGCGGCGGTGCACAAATGATGCGCAGCTAGCGCCATTCGACGGCCAACACCGCGGTTCCTGGTGTGTCCACTGTGCCGTGCGTGTGATCATTGCTTGTACAGCCCTCTCGCAGTGTCCGGAGCAAGTATGGTGGGTCTGACACACCGGTGTCAATGTGTTCTTTTTTCCATTTCCAGGAGTGTATTTTGGTACATATCTGATAGCACTATTCAAAATGACCTCTGTCGGTCATTAGATATTAAGGGCGATGAAGGCGACGTTGTACGTCCTTTCACGCAATTACATTAAGCCTGTCATACTAATTTGACCCGTTTCTGGTCAATAGCGCTTAGAATTTAATATAGTAACTTTACACGCTTATCCAAGCATAGCCATGAAATACTATCACCGACCCCAAGTAATTGAAAAATGGGTTATTCATCCCCCATATTTTTAGCCTGCTTCTAGCCGATGGTATTTTGTCTGTCCTGTGTGCAAGCGTTTTGACCATCCATGGAATTTGCTATCCCACATATATAGTTTCAGCCTATCCACGTTCTATAGTTGTAAAAAATTGTCCTCGAGCTAGGACATTACACATAAACATGCATTAGCTTCCTGCGCCTCTGACCTGGTCATTGGATCACTTTCGTAACACATTTTATGCCAATCACATGGAAGAAGACGTTTTTTCAATTTACACATGCGCGTTCCCTTCTGACATCCTCACAGCCTAACTGCCGGCACCACCTCAGTTTACCTGAGAGCCCACGGCCCATCGAACGTTGGCTGGTGTGAGGAAGCATGCTTCTGATGTTTGAACTAAGGACAGCTATTGACATGGTACACATGTACCGTTTATTTTACACTTTATGCGAGTCTTTTGGCCCTTTGGGCGTTCTGTATTAATGTTACACCATGCCGCTTTCGGCAGTTTGTAGTTTCAGTGTGTTCTGAAGAAGGCGTGGTCATCCGCGCCGAAACCTAGGTCAATATCCGGTTTCTATTTGCAATCGAGGCAGATTCTGTGTAATCATTAAACAGGGAAATATTTGTGCCACTGAAGAAAGCATATGTCATTGCTGTTCATTTCACTCCTAGCAGTTCTAGCTGTTTCTTATATTTCTGGCTAACCACACCTTCGAAAATAGCGACATATTCGGAAAAAACGGTTTAAATTTCCAGCAAGGGGGAATACAAATGTCATTACCTGTTGCTTCACCCACAGCAATTTCGTCTTTCGTTTTTTAATCAGACTGAATTCACAAAATGGGAGTAACTCATTACTGAGGGAACACACTCTTATATGCAAATAACACTGAATATTGTAGAAAGTACTAAAGCACAACCCAGGACATGAACTCTCTTTCTACAGTGTCTCATAAGTGGCGAACAAAGGGCATCAGGTGATCCAAATGGCAGTCTGTGTTACTGACACTATTAAGCAGGCCCTAAAATCAAAAACTTTGGGCAGTATTGACAATATCCTTGACAGTCTCTCATGTGCTACTGTTACTTGAAAAATGAGTTCAAAACAAAATGAAAGATTTCATTGAAATGTATTAATGATTTCCTGCATTGTGGGATGTCAGGGCAGATGAGTACAAAAGCATAAGTGTTATGAATGATGAACTGTAAGATTTGTTACCTAGAAAATACGAGGATGACCACGAAGATAAATGTTCTTAAAAAGTGTAAATAATGCAAAGTAATGAATAACAGTATATACTGATATTTGTCTTTGAGTATACAGCACTTACATATAATCCTTTAGTAGATGTATTATTACATAATACATTTGCATAACTACATCTGAGATATTGTAAGGTGAAACTGCAATCACAAATTTCAAGTCTTTGGAAGCATTGTCAGTAGCAAAGAATTGTAGCCTAATAGGTAACAACTAACTTGATGGAACTGCATCTCTCATTGTATTATTTTGTTTTTTGATGATGGGGATCTGGGCAAGCCCAAAATTCATCCGGGGGGGGGGGAGGGGAGGGCAAGTGCTTGTGTATTGGAGTGCCCTTTCAGAGGAACCATTCCGGCATTTGCCTGGAGTGATTTAGGGAAATCACGGAAAACCTAAATCAGGATTGCCGGGCGCGGGATTGAACCGTCGTCCTCCCGAATGCTAGTCCAGTGTGAGTCCAGGAACAACTTTACTAATATTGCACAATATTATTGCTCATTTAGGGGGCAGAGTGGTTTGACTGTGCAGTCCATTCCCTTCCATACTGTCAAGTACAAATCAACCTTCAACTGATGAAAGTCGGAATTTTTTTTTTAAATGTTGGTAGTTACCCTTTACAAAGTTTATTGCTCGACTTATCTATGTAAATGTATTGTTGAACTTTGTATCATGACATTAGTGTCAGACTGAATTCATAAAATGGGAGACTCTCTCTCTTTCTCTGTCAGTATCCTTCATGCTGATTTTATGGTTATGTCGAACTGTATGTTATAAGACCGTTTTCGGAATGGACCCAAAGCATATCAATTTTACAATATTCAAATTGGAGTCCCACCTTTGATCTATGTAATTAAACTGGTCTTAGATCTATGAGTTACCGTTACTTGCAGTAATATGAAAATGGATTTGCATGCCATTGGGGAATTTGGAAGGAAACTGGACGACATAGCCAGTGGACTGAATGCCAGGACGCTGGGCGCCCCACTCCACTTCTTTGGGGAAGGGACCACGCTGTGTAGCAGTCACACAATGGCTAGGAGTCAGCCTGGTCTTCTGTGATGTCAAGCAGCGCCATCAGATGAGTTCCATAGCAGGGAACGATACTTATCACGAGCACCTGTGAAAAACAGTTTAAGAGATGGAGTGAGTAGAAACCTTAGCAGAAAGCGCTATTTTTTGCTGAACATAGAGACGACTTTTTGAACAGCCACTGGAAAGTAAACTGGACAGGTGAAAAGAAAGCTCTGAGCCTTTGAAAACCATGGGACACTGCTGAATGCACCGCTCTTACACAGAACTTTGCCTAAGGATGTACATTTGTTCATACAGAACTTTTTCCCAGAGTAACTGAGAGCACAGAAATGCCAGAAGGATGCTCCCTTATCAGTTGAACAAAGAGACACATAAAGAGATGGACGACTTTTTTCCTTGGAAACTTTTAGGAAGAATTTCACTGGTTAATCAAGATAAACATAATCCAGGGAAGGGGATCTGCACTCTTTGAGACGCCTTTTTAGTTGTTGGAGCTCGCAAGAAACAGAATCCAGCCAATCAGGACTATCTCATAATGGAAACCGTGTTTAAAGAGACACTTCCTTGATGGGTCCCATGGCACAATACATACAGACAAGTCATCTGACACTTCTCCCCTCCTGGTCACCTCACAGAGTGTCTCTGTATATCTTCAACTTATGATGCCAGTTTAGAAGGAAGGTCGCTGGATTTACAGCACAGTGAGGTCGCAGAATTTCTGACACCAACAACTACAATATAGTGAGACTGCCCTGCATCTGCGTGAGCTGTAGAGAGAGAGCCATATCCGATCACAACTTTAAAATTTTAGAGCTTCAATTTAACTATTTGTTTTGCAAGTCATTAAACGTTTGCTTCCAAATTCCACATGATGTGTGAGGTACTGTCTTCCTAATTCTACATGTTACCTTCAGCAATCCATCCTTCACTAACTTTTTTACGGCGAACATTCAGCACTTACACTATTTACTCTCAGTTTCCCCCTCCCTGTTACTGACAACTAAAAATAAACTAAATGATTATTAATACTATTTCATCCATTCAAAAACCACCTACATCTTGGTGACTCCTGCCTAGGAGTCCTACACTTAGTACTCCTGTTAATCAAATGTCACAAAGAGATAACCTAATGGATGATTATGCCCCACCACCCTAAAAATAATTTAACTCAAAATTAGAAATTAAATTTAAGAGCAGGTGCATAACCATGTACGTCATTTCTCTAGAAAGGAGCTGAAGAGGTTGGCTGGTACATGTTAGTCGTTGTGGAAAAGAAGACCCATCATAATTTTGGAGGGGAAATATTACTTTTTTGTATGTTAAAGTGCTGGCAGTATTTAGGGTTTTCAATTGCTGGGGTATGCCAAGAATTGTTAGGGCGAGGACATGAGGTTCAGCTCGAATAAGTGAAACTACGGATAATTCATATAAGTATAACGCAAATTTACAAACGGAAATACCATCAAAAAATATTCAGGGAGTAGAGAACAGCAAAATGACGGAAGAGATGATTCGGTATAAATGGAAATGTCGTGTGGCTAGGGCCTCCCGTCGGATAGACCGTTCGCCTGGTGCAGGTCTTTCGATTTGACGCCACTTCGGTGACCTGTGCGTCGATGGGTATGAAATTATGATGATTAGGACAACACAACACCCAGTCCCTGAACGGAGAAAATTTCCCACCCAGCCGGGAATCGAACCCGGGCCCCTAGGATTGACAGTCTGTCACGCTGACCACTCAGCTACCGGGGCGGACAGATGATTCAGTGAGAGCCTAATTTTTTTGAGGAATGCGATCAGGGAAAAAGAGACAATTCATTATCGGGAGTAGGAACAAGAGAAATGGAGAAGCGTGGATTTTCGTGTGATATAGGAAATTTAGAATTTACATAACACTAAAGAGCAGAACAGAAAGTTACCAGACTTGAACCAACTCAACTCCACCACAACTTGCCGCATTTGGTTGATGAACGTTCTTACTTGAACAGTTCAGTAAATGTTAAGAGAATAATGATGCATGTCTTAAACAGAATGAAGAGTTACTTAAACAGATCAAAAACCGAGCGAGGTGGCGCAGTGGGTAGCACACTGGAGGACGACAGTTCAAACCCATGTCCAGCCATACTGATTTAGGCTTTTTGTGATTTCCCTAGATCACTTCAGGCAAATGCTGTGATGGTTCCTTTGGAAAGGCACAGCCGACTTCCTTTCCTATCCTTTCCTAATCCAATGGGACCAATGGCTTCGCTATTTGGTCCCCTCCCCCAAATTAACCAACCAAACAACCAAGAACGAAGATTTTCTTAAGGGAAGTCAGGAAAAGAGTCGTGCACAATTTGAGTGTATTGAAGAAATGAATGAGAGGCAGTTCAAAAACTTAAGGGAAGAATGCAAAGCACAATTTTATCACTTAAACAAACAGATCGAGATCAGATGGGAATCGTAAGCGAGTGAATTAATGAACACACTACAGAATGCAAAGAGGCAAGTAAAGTTGCCAACAGTAAAATACAAGAAGTAAATTCGAAAGGGACGCTAATACCAAAGACGTGACAAAGACTAATTTCTGGAAAAAATAACATGATTCTGAAAGAAAGTTAGATATAGTGTCAAAGACGGTGGACAAGATAGTAGATCAAGTAGGAACATTGACCACCACTATGCAACAATTAGCAAATAATCACAAGGCCACATCTGACCAGACAGTGCCAACTGGCACTGGCGACCATGCAGAGATTCAAGACCTCATACAATTAGCAAACAGATAAGAAACCATCAGTCATAGGAACAGAGAAATGTTGGACATATCCTAGTATGACAAAAGGAGAAAAGCTGAAATTCTACAGATGATAACAGGTAAGTACAGAGAACAGGTTACAATGATAAAGAAGGGCAAGAACTTCTTGAACATACGAAAAGATTGTATCGGGTTCAAGGAGATACGCCACATTCAGGCCCTCCGGAAATTACCACTGTGCCAACAGATGACAAGCGATGCAGACGACAAAGACCTGCGAAGGCAGTTTATGATGATTCAGCAATTTCCATTGTTCTCAGATATAGAAAACCATTTACATCCCGAATCTTCTGCGAAACGATGCCAAAATCTTGACTACACATGATAAAAATCAGTTTTGTATACAACCATTTCCGTGGAGAAGCTGCCTCAAACATGAGAATGTGTAGAACGTCTGACGACTCTATGTGTGCCTTTCTGGAAGAATACTGGTCAAGGGGAAAACAAAAAGAAGTGAAAATAGGCATAATGGTGACCGAAAACTATACTGGATCGCGACAGCCAGACCTGTTACAATATTTCAAACACATGGCAGAGAGAAATAGCTTCTTGGATGTGCTGTATCTGCCATTCGAACTAATACAGATCTGCACAAGCAAGTTACCGAAATCCTTTTAAAAAAAGGGTTACAGACCGCTGGTATCGTTGACTTCCCGTGTCAAAGGCGAGCGTTTTCAAGATTCTTCAGCGTTTGACGTTCAACAGTAATGATAGAGGAGCTCGTTGGAGATGTATGTTTGAGTAAAGGTGTAAGAAATAAGTCTGGAATGCGGGTTGCGAATATTGAAGGAGCGAAAAAATGGAGTGTAGTCACACAACTGAAGTAAGAAGAATTTTAGAAATGAACCCAGAGAGTAATAATCAGATTTGTCTTAAAAAGAGTCACTATTTGAATAAAACGAACATAAATATACAGAATGAGTCACTAACTATTGCCACCTAGAATAGCTCTGGAAGTATGACAGTAGATGTGAGAAGGGAGGTATGATGCTTATGAGGATTAATGAGCACAAAGAATGCTGATATTTACATAGGGCAATTTGCTAATTTATGTGAGTAATTCATGTTTTAATGAAAATAAAATGTTATACTTTTATGTAACTCCAGGTGCTTTTACGATGTTGTGATCTGTATAAGTGATTATCCATGTGATAGAACTGGAAACAGGATGAATAATAAAAGGAAAAAACTTGGATTGATGCATTCTAAGAGAGACTAAAATAAAGGTGGAACACAGTGAGAGGGAAAAAGAGGAAGAGAAAGAGAGAACATAAACAGTAGTAAAGTTAAAAAAGTTTTGTAGATAGTAAAAGATAGTGATGCAGGATAAATTTTGCCAGTGTTGTGAACAAATCATGTGTGTGCTTTTCGTTACTGCATTACGTTTCTACTCTTGTCGGATCTGCAATGAACTAAGATCAGGGAGAACTCTGACTTTCCTAAATAAATAAAATGGACAATGGACAAAAAAAGAAAAAATGACTAAGAGGGGTAAGGACAAGTAGTATAGGTCCCACAATAGACTAGGGGTGATGGACGTGCTGCTGGCACATATAACAGAGTGAGAACCACCCAGAATCAGTGGATTTCTTAGGTCAATGTCAAATGAAAGAAAATTTAAGAATGTAAAGTAAAAGACGGAATGTGAGACCTGTACATACGAAATTTAAATGATTTAATGTAACTTCACGATTTTGAATTTATGAGATGGGTTTTTGGTTTTTCAAAAGGTGATTTTGAAACAAAATACGTAAATATAATCCATTAAATTTTATGAAACAAATCACTTTATTTCGTTAAACAGTTGCTGAAACGCAAAAAAATTTGAATTTCTTTGAGTAAATTTTACTGAACTGTGTACTTTCACTTTGTTAAATAGTAATCTTATCAGATAGAAACATAAAATACAATTGAATAATTATAAGTTCTATAATGAATTTGAAAGACAGGAGCTATTTTGCAAATTGTAATGAGGGTAATAATTTGTAATTGTTCTGTCTAAGCCATGTAACTAATTACTGTTGTAAATTTTCGAGGTGCGCCAGCTACAGGAGTGCTAGAAAAGACGAGAGAAATTGCAGATGAGATGTAATACAATTCACTGAAGGGACCTTGGAGAACACAGAACTAGAGGATGCACCACTTGGAACTTGGTCAGACAAGGTCAAATGGCACAGGTTCACTGTCTTTCGCCTGCTGTTGATGACATCAGCTCTAGGGAAGGCAACAGTAACTTACCGACTCAGTGGGGGGCACAAAAAGCCACTGTCACGCCACAGGTGTCCCCTAACCACTTTTGCAGCCACAGGAGGTCCGAGGATGCTGACACAAGTAGTGCAGGCTGTGTCACTCACTGTTGTGCTATTCACTTTGACAAGACACGCTGCATCAAGCTTGTTAATAACATCTAAAGACTATTTGCTATATCAGACCATATGTCTTGTTGGGAGATCGTTTTTCATTGTATTTCACTATCATGAAGTAAGAAACTTACCTCAGTAATAAGTGTTATGCATATAGCCAATCATGTTTTACTTCAACACTGGTCAGTAATTCGCCAGCTACATTGAACACTCAAGGACGTTAAACAGTCACTAATTAAACGCTGTTCTGTGATGTGTTGAGCACTTACGAATATACAGATTATACACCCAGTCATTACCTGTAAAGAGACATGAACTTGTAGAATAATTAAGGTCTCTTGTGTTTCCGCAAATATGAACTATAAACAATGAGAATATGTTTGATAAACTTTAAGGTGCATACACTATGAATGATATCACATCGAAATTAGGTTACCTTCATCCAAAAAAAATCCCATCCATGATGTTATGATGATCAGACTGTGAATGAACAGTGATAATTGATCTAGTGACACCATCACGTATTCAAACAGTTTTTATACTTCATATGATAAACTAATTGCCTCAAAACAAGATAAAATTTTATTTGCATTTTAGT
Organism: Schistocerca cancellata; assembly: GCF_023864275.1. Taxonomy (NCBI): domain Eukaryota; kingdom Metazoa; phylum Arthropoda; class Insecta; order Orthoptera; family Acrididae; genus Schistocerca; species Schistocerca cancellata. The sequence goes on along the minus strand of NC_064630.1, from coordinate 492,225,563 downwards.
CGCGGTATTTTCAGGGACAGCTCCTAATAATAATGTTTTAAATGAATTATGCTTATAATCAAGGACCGAATTTGTGAATGACCTCCACTGGACACCAAACAAAATGCAAAAGTAGTTAAGTTATTGATTTCAGGAAATGATACATAAAGAATAGCTTACTATAAAAACTTAATGAGTCGCATAACTAGTTGCACTGATAAATTTTCTATAATTATATATTTGGTATTAGTCATTCTGTTTTGTAACATATATATTTTGATGACCTGTAATTATATACTACGTTTGATTTCCTGGAAATATGTTGTGTTGATTGATAATGATTTAAATGATAGTGTTTGTAAGTGTTTTATAATGATGACTCAAACTGTGATAGTGTTTTGTATGTATTTGTGTAAAGTCACGTTTTGAGATTAATAATTTTGACTTCTACTAGTGTTTCATAATTGTTGTTGTGGTCTTCAGTCCTGAGACTGGTTTGATGCAGCTCTCCATGCTACTCTATCCTGTGCAAGCTTCTTCATCTCCCAGTACCTACTGCAACCTACATCCTTCAGAATCTGCTTAGTGTATTCATCTCTTGGTCTCCCCCTACGATTTTTACCCTCCATGCTGCCTTCCAATACTAAATTGGTGATCCCTCGATGCCTCAGAACATGTCCTACCAACCGATCCCTTCTTCTGGTCAAGTTGTGCCACAAACTTCTCTTCTCCCCAATCCTATTCAATACTTCTTCATTAGTTATGTGATCTACCCATCTAATCTTCAGCATTCTTCTGTAGCACCACATTTCGAAAGCTTCTATTCTCTTCTTGTCCAAACTATTTACCGTCCATGTTTCACTTCCATACATGGCTACACTCCATACAAATACTTTCAGAACTGACTTCCTGACACTTAAGGCTCTTCTTCAGAAACGCTTTCCTTGCCATTGCCAGTCTACATTTTATATCCTCTCTACTTCGACCATCAGTTATTTTGCCCTCCAAATAGCAAAACTCCTTTACTACTTTAAGTGTCTCATTTCCTAATCTAATTCCCTCAGCATCACCCGATTTAATTCGACTACATTCCATTATCCTCGTTTTGGTTTTGTTGATGTTCATCTTATACCCTCCTTTCAGGTCACTGTCCATTCCGTTCAACTGCTCTTCCAAGTCCTTTGCTGTCTCTGACAGAATTACAATGTCATCGGAAAACCTCAAAGTTTTTATTTCTTCTCCATGGATTTTAATACCTACTCTGAATTTTTCTTTTGTTTCCTTTACTGCTTGCTCAATATACAGATTGAATAACATCAGAGAGAGGCTACAACCCTGTCTTACTCCCTTCCCCACCGCTGCTTCCCTTTCATGTCCCTCGACTCTTATAACAGCCATCTGATTTCTGTACAAACTGTAAATAGCCTTTCGCTCCCTGTATTTTACCCCTGCCACCTTTAGAATTTGAAAGAGAGTATTCCAGTCAACGTTGTCAAAAGCTTTCTCTAAGTCTACAAATGCTAGAAACGTAGGTTTGCCTTTCCTTAATCTTTCTTCTAAGGTAAGTCGTAAGGTCAGTATTGCCTCACGTGTTCCAGTATTTGTACGGAACCCAAACTGATCTTCCCCGAGCTGTGGCTTATTAAACTGATTGTTCGGTAATTTTCACATCTGTCAACACCTGCTTTCTTTGGGATTGGAATTATTACATTCTTCTTGAAGTCTGAGGGTATTTCACCTGTCTCATACATCTTGCTCACCAGATGGTAGAGTTTTGTCAGGACTGGCTTTCCCAAGGCCGTCAGTAGTTCCAATGGAATGTTGTCTACTCCGGGGGCCTTGTTTCGACTCAGGTCTTTCAGTGCTCTGTCAAACTCTTCACGCAGTATCGTATCTCCCATTTCATCTTCATCTACATCCTCTTCCATTTCCATAATATTGTCCTCAAGTACATCGCCCTTGTATAGGCCCTCTATATACTCCTTCCACCTTTCTGCTTTCCCTTCTTTGCTTAGAACTGGGTTTCCATCTGAGCTCTTGATGTTCATACAAGTGGTTCTCTTATCTCCAAAGGTCTCTTTAATTTTCCTGTAGGCAGTATCTATCTTACCCCTAGTGAGATAAGCCTCTACATCCTTACATTTGTCCTCTAGCCATCCCTGCTTAGCCATTTTGCACTTCCTGTCGATCTCATTTTTGAGACGTTAGTATTCCTTTTTGCCTGCTTCATTTACTGCATTTTTATATTTTCTCCTTTCATCAATTAAATTCAATATTTCTTCTGTTACCCAAGGATTTCTACTAGCCCTCGTCTTTTTACCTACTTGATCCTCTGCTGCCTTCACTACTTCATCCCTCAAAGCTACCCATTCCTCTTCTATTGTATTTCTTTCCCCCATTCCTGTCAATTGTTCCCTTATGCTCTCCCTGAAACTCTGTACAACCTCTGGTTCTTTCAGTTTATCCAGGTCCCATCTCCTTAAATTCCCACCTTTTTGCAGTTTCTTCAGTTTTAATCTACAGGTCATAACCAATAGATTGTGGTCAGAGTCCACATCTGCCCCTGGAAATGTCTTACAATTTAAAACCTGGTTCCTAAATCTCTGTCTTACTATTATATAATCTATCTGATACCTTTTAGTATCTCCAGGGTTCTTCCATGTATACAACCTTCTATCATGATTCTTAAACCAAGTGTTAGCTATGATTAAGTTGTGCTCTGTGCAGAATTCTACCAGGTGGCTTCCTCTTTCATTTCTTAGCCCCAATGCATATTCACCTACTACGTTTCCTTCTCTCCCTTTTCCTACACTCGCATTCCAGTCACCCATGACTGATTAATCAAGATAGTTATGATAAAGATAGTCTTTGAGAGCTTAACATGACAGAGGCAAATCCTGTGTTAACTCCAATCGAGCAACATCTATAGACACATCTGTTGCCCAATAATAAATCAACTAAGGCAATTGGCTGTCTTATGTATGTAGCTGTTCTTGAAAGATCTGATATAAGATTTGTACTGAGCTATACGTCAAAATTTTTAGAGCATTCTAGAGAAAAATCACAGGTCTTTAGTAAAAACGATTCTAAAGCATATAAAGGGATCAGCGTCATTGGGTATAAAACATGCAAACTGAAAACTGAGATGTATACTGATGCTGATTATGCCAGTGATCCTGCAGCTCGATATTCAGTGAACTGATTGCAAGATTTTGTGGAGGAGCTGTTTCCTGGGCTAGTAAGTGACAAAAGTGTATATCATTGAACAAAGTCAGAATATGTGGTTGCCAGTGAAGAGGAAAGAGAAGAAATATGTTTATCCAAGTTCTACGAAGAAATTTCAGCATTGGAGAGTGTTCCTGCTCTTCTAATAGATGTTGCAAGTGCCATTAAACTGAGAAAAATCATGAGTTTCACAAGAGAACAAAGCCTACTGATATTCACATGCACTATACCTGCGAGAAAATTCAAGAAGGCTGTAAAGGGAGGCCCTACTTTAGCATTACTTTTCCTCAACGGAAGTAGTCGATACCAGAACTAATTTCCGAATTTTGGACATGTCAACCTTATCTCAACTGTTTATCTGAAAAATTTCATATAATGTTACCCACAATATTTTATATTTCAAGCTAAAAACTATGATATAGAATTACTTTATTTTCGTTATTACTATCGATATGTATTCGCTCTGTATGTACAATTGAATTTATTTTTTTAGAAACATTTGAAATAACGAAATATTTGGCACACTTAAAGTTTCAGTTATTAGTTACACAATCTGGTACTATTATGCTTATTTCTGGATTCGTTTCTAAATTAATAGAAATCAATTTGTCAAGAAAATTTGTTCACCCTTTGGAAAATTGTTATTACCACAGAGTGAGGAGGGCATGCCTCTGATGTGTTCAGATTTGTTTTTGTATTTTGGAAGAACAATGTAACTTCGGCTTTGTTGGTGTGAAAATTCAAAAGACAATGTGCTAATGTAAAATGTGAAGGAAAATAAACATAAAAACTAAAAATCTGCACAGACATTCATCAAATTTATTTACATGAATTAGAACATGAGAACCTAAAATGTGGAGAAAAGTTGAGCTTCAAGAATCAGACCTTTAGAATGAAGAATTGGAGCCAACTATGAGAAAAAAAAGATAAGTGAAAAGTTTATTGTGAATCTAACTACTCTCGTATTTTTTGAAAAGACTTGACCATCGACAATAGTAGTGACAACAACAAAGGAGAGAGGGGGCGATTACAAGGCCAGCTAGCCATCATACATGTACTGGGCAGTAAGCAACCTGTAGATATTGTCACGAAATCAATGCCAAGTCTATGGCCTGAATTTTTATAATCTTTAATTGGTATGTGTTAAATACTGCATTTTGCAGTATAAATATTTAGGGGTAGCGTTGAAGTGATATGTTTACATTAATCTCTATGCAATGCAAGTTCTAGAGAAAGAGAGTTGAGCAACAGACAACAACTGAAGAAACCAGAGCCTCTTACTGAAATTATGGTGGCTGGAATAAAAAACACTAAGAAATATACAGAGGTTATTAATTCTGTAGACCATTAAATCTGTCTTTTGTTGCTGTCCTACAACATATGTGACTTGTTGTAGTAACCACATTATGTGTGTTCCTCATATTGTGCCCTCTTCTTTCCTTGACGTTTATGCTATACTATGGCATCACTGTCAAATGGTGGAGGTTTCACATTAGACAGAATGTCAGCAGGACATCTATGCTTAGCCCGGTAACAAAAGGTGAATGTAGGTTTACAACATGCCAGCTGGTATTCGAACAGTTGTAGTGTACTTCCGGACTGAGGGACCAATAATGATAAAATTTATTGATGGCCATAGCAATCTTCATAATGGATATTCTTGATCAATTTTGTATGGTACCTTGCTAATAAGCAAAACAACATTTTATTTCATTGACATTTATTTACTAATGAAATAAATACATAAAAGCACAAGAAACAATATTTATAAGGGTAAACGTAGGGGCTGTCTGCATTATGAATATTTTTTTCTTTCATAGCAAATAACGTCATAAACAACTGCATCAATCAAGGAAAAATTTATTTAGAGAACTGCTCCTTCCATTTATGTTCTTGCTTATAGACATTGTAGTTGTCATCTCTATTCCGTTGTAGTAAAAACCTTGAAAGTCTTTTGCTTTCAGATTTCTGGCCTTACTTATGTAAGAATACTCAACAGAAAAAATATGCATATCATCATCGAACATTTGAAATATGTCACAAAACAATTTAAAATAATGAAATAAAGATTAGGAAGAAACAAAAGTGCAAAATCCGTTACTGAAACAAGAGTGAGCATGGCGAAAATAGGTTAACTCCTGAGGTTATTGTCTGTTATAGTCTGCAACATTTATGAAGGTGTCCAATTTTCAGTAGTTCTGTGCTTTGCTCTACATTAATTGCTGGCAGCCAATTACATTCATTCTCTTTACGGCGGCTAGGCGTGAATTGCTGCTATGTGTTTAGAATCTCTCTCCTGCAGGCTTGTACATTTGCCATATTTCTTAAGAATATATTTCTGAATTTATATCTGTGACTATGTTAGTGCGATTCCCTGATAATTATGTCAGGTGATGGCAATAAACGTTAAGTGCTTCACAAGCAGACAAAGAGAGTTGTTTACCACATTTATAACATTTTCAGAAGTGAATCTGAAAGCTGGACTCCTACTGTTGACATTTTGAAGATAGAACAACAGAATGCAGAAGCATGTCATATTGGAAAGAGAAATGTACAGCTAATTGTTAGGGAAAGTTTTAGAGCTACAGAAATGTCACGAAGAGCTGGTTTAGTGTCACTTTAAAGCATCGAAATAGCAAGAAATCTGTATCACAAATGGATGGTTTTCACAAGGATGTTTTAAGATGTCGATGTTTGAAATATATATAAATGGTGAATATCCAATATCCCAAAAACGTGTTGAATTATACATGTGAAAACTGGCTTCCTAAGTGCACAGAATTTTAAATTACGTTGGTTTCAAACACATTAAAAGTAATAATGGAAGAAAATTTTTAATGGAAAGCTGCAGCATGATTCAAAATGATGCACGAAATATGAGAAGACTGCAGTTCAACAGTGTAACCTTGATTAAACATGGGTGAATCAGAACCATCCCAGTAAAACCTGCTAGAAGATGAGTGATGGTAGTGACAGTTTGAATGTTCTCTTAGGAAAGATTCTCAGATAATTATTCTGCATGGTGGTTCTTTTTCTGGTTTTCTTTCAGAGAGCAAACTAGTATTTAGGTGCAATGAAAACAGCAGTTGCTACCATGAAGAAATGAAGACTGCCACTTTAGAAGTGCTTCACTGAACTATTCTTACCACATACTGATCTAGAGTCCATCATTGTAATGTACTATGGTAGTTATCACTCAGCTGTCACCGAAAAAGCTCGAAGTACAAACGCGAGGAAAGCGATAATTGTGAACTGGCTTAAAAATAAAAATATTCTGCATAATATAAATCAGACTCCTCCCAAAACCCTGCACTTCGTTAATTTATACAAGTCACGCAACAAAACATATTAACTACACTTACGGAACCTAAATGCGGTCATATAGTTTTGCATTTATCACCTTACCACTGTCAGTACAATCCAACTGAATTAAGCTGGTCCCAGGTTAAAGGCTATGTGGTAGTAAAGAACAAAACATTCAAGATTGTAAACACTGAACTGCTTGTGCATCAAGCAGTAGACAACATTTCCCATTTATCAAGGTCAGACTGTGTGTGACAAACTGAAAAGCTCCAGGAAAAATACCTTGTTAGCAATGTGAAAACGGATGTAAGCCTTGGACCTTTAATCATAAATTTACAGTCAGATGGTCTGGATACAGTCTCAGATAGAAGATACGATGGAATTACGATGTAGACTTTGGAACAAAGTAAGGTATTAATAGTTCTTGGTTTGAAAGAACTGTGGTTCAAAAAATGTTTTTGTTTGTCAAGATACCAACTGTATAAACAGTATATGAGAACTTCCTAGTCTTTATTGAATGCGAATTTGTATCCTAAGAAGTATGCAGCCATTCACTTATTATGAGTGATATAACTATGATTTTCAACACATTACCCAAGGAGAAGTAATTAAATAGTAGTGTAGTAGTGCAATTTAAGCTTTTCCGATCATACACTATGATCTAAAACCTCACAATATGGAGCCGGATAAATTCGTCAAAAGCTTCTATGTTTCGACAGGTAACCCCCTGTCATTTTCAAGGAACGAATTGGAAAATGTCTTAAGATGACAGTGAGGGTTTCCTGTCGAGATATCAGCGGTTTTCGACGCTACTGGGCAGCATTTCCTAATGGTACTCAAAGAAGATGGTTAGTTGTTTGCTTTTTGCATGTATTGTACAAGCCATTTGTCACTGTAATGTCAAACGAGTTAGTTTACAGCCGTAACGGTCTTTGACAGCGAACAATAAAAAAGCATGTACTAAGGAAATGTGGTTCTGCCTTGAAAAAAAGTCAGTTATTCTTGTTTTAGTTCCAAAACAGGATTCGGAGAAGTTTCTCCATCGTCAGGGGGTTCATTTATTCTCTTATGCAGTACTAAGGGAACCCCAATGCTGACAGAGCAAATGAACCCACTGCAGATGGAGAAACTTCTCTTAGTACTTGGTTACTAAAACAACGAAAACTGCGTTTGCTGAAGGCAGAACCACATTTCCTAATTACGTATTAGGAAGCAAGTGTGGACAAGAAAGTGCCCAAGCCAGAAGATGAATGTAAGGACATAGGCGTAGACAGGATTTGATTTTTCTTGGGGGGGGGGGGGGAGTTTCAATGTACGACACTGTAAAAAAATGGATATACAATTTAAGTTATTGTGGGTCATTTGGCTAATCTACTGTAACGTCCTCATCAAGTATGAAACAGTCAGTGAAACTATTTTGTTGATGGTATCTCCACCGAGATGTGTTCTTGTATTGCAGTAAACATTGTTTAGAGGTGTCAGTGAAACCTTGCACATACATGTTGGCAATCCACATCTTTCCAACAAGAGGTACAGTTTCAAACAATAAGGAGTTAGTGAGAGGAGGAAGCAGCACAATGGCCATCAGGGAGAGAGGAGAAGTACATGGGAAAGAGTTTCCATCTTGCTCATTGCTGACAACACAAGCATAATTCCCACTTTATAGGCCAATCGAATATTTTTTGTCATATGAGTAATGAAGTGAGTTTAGTGTTCCATGTCTCGACGACACTTAAGTCCATAAGAGACGGCTATTTTATTAGTGGAGGGGAAGGAAACAGCCTTGAGCTTTTCATGGAACCATCCTGAATGTCGTCTAGAGTGAACTGGGAAGCAATGGAAAACTCAACTCTGTATTGCTGGGTCTAGGTTTGAATCTGGATCTCCACATTGTGAGTCTACTGTGTTGGGCATTACACCAGTACTATGGTACAAATGACAGACGGAAAGCCGCGCCAAGTGGCCAGTGGTTTGAGGAGCCATGTCACGAATTGCGCGGCCCCTCCTGCCGGAGGTTCGAGTCCTCCCTCGGGCATGGGTGTGTGTGTTGCTTCTAGGATAAGTTAGTTTAAGTAGTGTGTAAGTCTAGGGACCGATGATCTCTGCAGTTTGGTCATTTAGGAATTCTCACACAGTTGAGCAGACAGAAAATGGCAGATTTGTAACGTTTATGTACAAATGTCCTACTTATTAACAATAATGAACATGAAATTAAATTATGCATGTTGTAATAGTGTTAGATGGTTGCCTTCTGCCAATAAAATTTCTGCAGTATTATATGTACTTTTCGAATAGTTTATGAACGATGTTTGGTTAATGAATGCTAAACTGTATAATCTTGCATAAGTATTAATAAGTGTGAATAAAATTTAGAGTTTCCTACATTACTACATTACACGAACTTAATATATCTCATTGGACTTTCTGCATTTAAGAAATGTAGTCTACATTCACTCATACAAAAAAAAAGAAAAAAATGCGAAAACTTTGATAGCAACAGAACTTTCATTAAGACTTATTGGGAGAATGGATATTTTTATAGTGGAACTCACATAAGACATATTGCACAATAACCGTCCCTGCTAGCAGCAGAGTTGACTGAGATGCCATATTAGAAGCAGCGCAGCAAAGTTGCAGACAAACTTTTAGGTTTTTTAGTCACAAATAACCATCTGCTTCATGCAATGCTGTAGCTACTAAATAATACACTGTATATTGTGTATGCCTACACCAGAACAGAAATAACAATATTACAGACACACACATACAGGGTGTACATAAAGTCCGGGAACGCTTTCAATTATTTATTGCGCAAGACCAAAACATTGTACAGATGTCGTACATATTGCATTTTGAAGGGAAAGTCTGAAAGTTTTTTTTACAAACATTCAATATGCAAACGATGAATGGCCGGGCAGACGTCAGTCGAATTCTTGCCGTACCTGTCCCAGCATAGCATCGTCGACTGTGGCAGTCGCTTCCCGTATTCTCTCCTGGAGCTGTGCTACATCACGTGGTAGAAGGGGTACATGCACCAGATCTTAAATGTGTCCGCACAGAAGAAAGTTACATGGAGTGAAATCTGTGAGATCTGGTGATCGGGGAGGCCATTTCATGAAACAGCTATCCCAACACCTGAGCTCGCCATGTTTGCAACTAGTGCTGACTATCAGAAAATTAGCAAACTAAGCTGTGGCGGTATACATGAAAAAAAAAAACTTTCAAGGTTTCTCTTCAAAATGACATATGTATGATGTCTGTACCACGTTTGGTTCTTGTGTAATAAATAATTGAAAGCGTTTCCAGACTTTATGTGCAACCTGTATACACGACTTCTGATTCATCAAGGTGTATGCTGTAGTGGATGTTCATTAGAGTCAAACTATTGAGCTTATTTTCGAAAATTCTGTTTCAAAGATAATTTTTTAATCTCCTTAAGCTGGAAAAAGCTCTTTCTAGAGCAGTTGTTGAAACACATATTGTGACCAAAATCAGAAAGAGTATGTAAATGTTTAGATAAAGCTTTGAATCACTCTGGCCCAAATACTCCAGAGCGGATTTCTGACTAACGTTCTTTGAAGCCATCTGTGCCTTCCTAATTTAAAATTCTATTTTTATCACTGATGCATTTTTTTTCCAGGAGAAGTGACAAGTACATTGATATTGCGTCAACAACGCCAGTGATTCTTTCGAAATTTTCAGGTGATAGACCATGTAGAGCACATATTAATTTTCAATGCTTTGCAAACGTTCGGTTAACAGTTGATTGCGTACGCAAGGAATTAAATAAATAAATTCACACTTTAGTGTGTAATTGCGTCCGCTGCAGTCGTGTTAGAGCGGTTCAGATACTTCCCAGTAAGATGAGGCACCATCAGCAAACCACCATTTTACTCCGACATGATCTTTGCTACTACGAAAAGCTTCGTAATTCATAGTCTGAATTAACTCTCAACAGCTGCAAGAGTTAAGAACAGTGTCAACATTATGAATGTTGCAATAAGATCTGTATCGATTCCTTGCAGCTGTTATGCTAGCGATAGTGTGGATAGCTCATCAAATTTTGAAGGACCACTAAACTCATCACAAAATTTGAGCAGTGAAGTGTGTTTTCTTTTTACGGATAGATTGCAGTTTTTCGAGGGCAGCGACAATTACTTTGTAAATTTTCTTCAAACGGATATGCTTCACGCTTGTGGAACTATTCACATAATGCATGTAAACTTTTATGATTTTCAGTTGGTAACAGTCCGCGAATTGCGTCTTTTAATACGGCAATGCGCTGAGCAGAATGACTGAAGTAACACCCAACAAGGAGCACAATCCCCAAACAATTTCTAATTTATGTTCATGAGCATGCATCAGCAATTACAAGGTTAAGGGAGTGTGCACTACAATGGACATAAAGAGAATAAGCGCATTCTTTACAGACATCTGGGCCGTAAAGTGAATGGTCAAACAGTTCTCATCCAAAAGTCTGAAGGAGACCTCTGGTACGATTAACTGTGTGTGTGAACAAATCTTTTGCACTAAGTTTTCCCCGACGCTTGGTTTGTATTGCCCGCCTTAGCTCTGTCAGCGTTTGACAAAACTTCTGTGAGTTAATTGTGGTGCCACGTTCAATCACCGTGAATCACTTAATTAGAGTCAAAGAACACAGTAGGCACGATCTTTCTTGATGACAGAGTTTACAAATACTTCCCTGGTTTCTTGGGGAAATTTATGTCTCCATTCCATCGACTGCCTTTTTGTTTCACAACTGATATGTTTCAACCATGTCTCGTTCCTAGTTACGATACGACCGATAACTTTGTAAGCATTTTTCTCGCAGTTCTCGAGGACGGTCAGTGCCGCGGCCAGTCTCTGTTTTTTGTGGTCTTGCTTTGGGATCTTGGGTACTCACCTAACACAAAATTTGTGGTAACCAAGGTTCTCCATCATAATTGAATGCACCAAATTCCGCGAAATTTGGGGGCAAAAGTTCCGTGATCGTGAAATGATAATTTTCACGAATTTTGTCGTTGATCTTCATCATCAGTTCATCAGTCACGAGGCTAGGCCTACCGCTGTGGTCCTCATCGTGAACATTGGTACGGCCACCTTAAAATCCATGCATCATTGCCTCACTCGGCTATAATTTATTATTCCTTTTCTGTACGCATCACAAAGGTCGTGATAAATTTCATTTGGTTTGTAGTTTTTTTGCCTACAAAAACCTAATCACAGAACACACCTCACAAATGGCGGAATTTTCTACAGTAGCACACATTTTAACATGTCACAGAAATAAAGGTAGCAGAGACGCAGCCACTCGCTGTCGTCGTTGGATGTGTTTGAGTGTAGGAACTTCATTCTACCATGGCGGCAGCTGTAGCCCAGCCCAACACCGCGATAGACCAAAACGTTAGATACTTCCTGGATAGTCCTCGTAGTTTTCGCACAAATGGTACCACGAAACAATGTTTAAGAAATTTTGGAAATTGCTAAAAGGAAAGAAAGCAAGGACCTATTGCTGTTGAAAATAGCAACAGAGCACTTCTTGGATTTTGTTTTTATTTTTTATTTTGTTATTCTCATTTTCTTTACAATCTCGTATCATGCAACGAAGAAAATGTTCATCATTATTATGTGGACAGTCAAATTCTTTTCATTAGTTGAACAAATTGTACTTACAAAATCCGGTAAGTGTAGTCCATGTAAGGTCGCCACTTACAGTGCTAAAGTTGCACTATTTACCAATCAGTTAAGTGTTTTGGACGTCCTTCGAGAAACTGAAAGAACAATGAAAAATTTCATACAAAGATTTTATACAACGCTTACATTTGTATGTGTTGTCCTCTCTGAGTAATTGTAGGTGCTGATTTTGCCGGATATAGTTAACCTCGTCGTTTTACCTCTTCATTGTACAGTCTTGCAGTATCTGTAAATTAATCGTTGTCCTTCAAAAACGAATCTTGCGTTGTTCCCATGCAGCTTGGATTCGGCAATCGGAATACTCTTTTGCCTCGCCGTTCTGCTACTTCCGTACATACTAGCAATACCTTCCTCGTATCGGATTGATAAACAAACAAGTTGAACAACTTTTGTGTTCAGAAACAGTCGTACGTATTCCTTTTCTATGGAGTTTTTATTAGAGAGCGTTAATATGGCTGATTTTCTCAATATGCTCCAAGAATGAAATGTACAGGAAGAAACTGCTAAAATAGTTGAATGTAGCCCAGTCATCGAATGGTTCAATGGCTCTGGACACTATGGGGCACTATGGGACTTAACATCTGAGGTCATCAGTCCCCTAGAACAGAACTACTTAAACCTAACTAACCTAAGGACATCACACACATCCATGCCTGAGGCAGGATTCGAACCTGCGACCGTAGCGGTTCCAGACTGAAGGGCCTAGAACCGCTCGGTCACAGCGGCTAGCCCCTGTCTTCAGCTTTCGTTATGACTTCCAAGATATTATGTTTCCTTAGGTCCTATTGCTACGTACAATTTACTGTAAGTGCTTACAAAATTGTTAGCTGCAACAATTATGCAACAAGCAGAAGATGTACTTTGTTGGTACTGCACATTTTCGCGATGTTCACTGAGACAGACGTGAGATGTATGGAAGTGACACATGGATGATAAATAGTTTGGTCAACTACAGCTTATCTCCTTCTGCTAAAGAGATACAACGTAGTAGTGAGGCAATAACATTTTATTTCCTAAAGCTCGAACACCAATTGTAAGATGGCAAGAACTATGACCCTTACATGAAGTCATTAAAGGTTACCGAACTCATGCTGAGCGAACAGTAGGGTTGAACAAAAATGACTGACAAGGCACAATGCATCTTGTAGAGGGTATAGTATGGACGTATTGGAATAATCAATGTTGGATGATGGTTATAAAGTAATTCACGCGACATGAAAACTTTGTGGAAATGCGTCGATTTACTGGAAGCTGGTTTATTCCAGGGAAGTATTCAGAGTTGACCGCAGACGGGGGCGCACGCGGCTGGGGAGCGGTGAAGGGAAGCGACAATAGGCTCCTTAGGGCGGCTCAAACTCTGAGAAAGTGGTAACGGGGCGCGGCCTCCGGCTGTCTTAAGATGAGTGACTGTGAGGGGGTGGTTGACCCCATGCGGGTGCACTGGGAAGCAGACGGAGAACTTGTACGTCTGTTGATAAATGTCCGTCATCCCGTTTTCAGTGAAACATGCGAGAAAACCGCACAAAGCTACAGTGGAGCGGTCAACAGAGGCCAAAATATGCATGTTCATGACTATAGCAAATTCACGCTGAATTCACGGTCTGCAGAGTCTGAAGTAAATCAGGTGAAGAGCAACAATGAAATACGCCGGCCTCCGATGGGAGTGTAGGACCAAGGAATTTGTAGTACTCCCCTGGGACTCAGAATTCCGGAAAAATTGGTGTTTTGTGCAGACGCTAACCTTGATGGGTGGCCTGGGAATAGCTAAATAGCAGAAGTTGAGAGGAAGGGAAATTTTGGGGGAATTTGTTCACTTCCCAGAGCAGGCATTGATCGGTGCTGGGAAGCGACGCATAATTAATGCGTCTTGCGCTGCAATTGGCGTAAGAGATTTTGCTGGAGGGGAAACCGAGGCGAAGAGTGGACTGGCAGAAGTCTCCATAGAGGTTCTCTCCGTTCCCAGCTTGCCTAGAGTGCGGACGTGGCGCTCTTTACTCAGCTTGCCTGAGAGAGAGTGAGCATCTCTGCAGTTTAGGACTTAGCAAACGGAACGATTGAGCTTGGAGATAGAAAGTTTTCGTTCAGCTATGTACTGAGCAAGATAGCTAGGAGTGAATAGACGAGTGCAGCCTTGCAGCACCACGAGGCCGGCCTACATCCGCACAACGACGACGCCCCGCCACACTGAATTTGGTGATATTGCACCCGCTCCAGCTTGAGTTAGGCCACTTACTAATTTGTTGGATCATGTCGGCAAAGTTTCCACGAGGGTTTCATGGGCTGTGTATTGTAGAATTCTTCTCGCACTTCGCATTATGCCTGGGTCAGTCGACAGGAATTAATTTTGATTTATCGTGCTTTACTCCATGTAAGCACAATTTATTCCCACTGCCTGTTAGGAGAGTCATGTAATGTGATGATTGAAGGTTGGGAGTTAAAATAAATTTGTGCTAATCGACTGCATCTGTTTTCAATCAAGTAGTTGAAATCCCAAGTCACTTTCTTAATTAATTTTATGTTCGACATTTGCATCTGGTGTTCAATAGCTGAATATAACATCAATGTGCACCCTTTTTTTAATTAAAATTGATCAGTTCTGAATCAATTAATGTCAACACTGTCACTGCAGTTCAATCGGGAATCACAGGGCCTTATTACTTTATTTGCGTTATCCGATATTGCGGCAATTTTGCACTCTCTGTTGGCCTGTTAGTAAATTAGCTAGGGTAAACACACGCCAAAACCAGATAAGTGACGGGTGGGGTGTTACACAATCAACTGAAAAATCTAAGTCAATAAAAAGAATACTAATACAAATCAAAGAGTAAAGCAGATTGTCCGTGCGCTCGTCGGTGCAGAATAATGCTGCGTTTCATTGTGCACTCACAGATGTTCTTCTGGCGATTCTCACACAGCTCCCCCCACGGTAGAGCGGACCTCCGGGAATGTAGCGGTGTTAAAACGGTGTGTTCAAAAACTCCGCAGTGCCTTATGATTGTTATCCGTGTATGATTGTTCGTCTGTCTAGGTTACTTCCCTTCAAGTGGACTCTCCCAACATTCCAGTGTTACGTTTATCTCAACCAGCGTCAGCAGTATCGTTGGTGTGTGTCGTTACTTGTTGACTTGAACGTATAAGTTTAGTTCCTTTGTTCGTTTGTTTCGTTTTTGTTAAAATGCTAACCATTGAAGAACGTGTGTTTTTAGTCGAACAAGTGTTCAAAGCTGGCGGTAAATACACAGTTTCAAAAATGGCTCTGAGCACTATGGGACTTAAGATCTGAGGTCATCAGTCCCCTAGAACTAAGAACTACTTAAACCTAACTAAACTAAGGACATCACACACATCCATGACCATGACAAGTTTTGAACCTGCGACCGTAGCGGTCGCGCGTTTCCAGACAAGCGCCTAGAACCGCTAGACCACAGCGGCCGGCCAGTTTCAGTACGTCAAACATTTAATTCATTTTTCCCGGAGGCAACTCTCGCACATCGCGATACTATGCGAGATTTGATTAACAAATTTCGAAGTACGGGTTCAGTGACAGATGCACCGAGAAGTGGTCGTCCTAGCGTTTTGTCTGAGGATAAACTACTTGATATTTTCGATTAAATGTCCACAAGTCCGAACGAGTCAGTAAGAAAACTCGCCCAGGAAATCGATGATAGCTGGCCGAGGTGGCCTAGCGGTTCTAGACGCTACAGTCTGGAACTGCGCGACCACTACAGTGGCAGGTTCGAATCCTGCCTCGGGCATGGATGTGTGTGATGTCCGTATGTTAGTTAGGTTTAAGTAGTTCTAAGTTCTAGGGGACTGATGACCTCAGAAGTTAAATCCCATAGTGCTCAGAGCCAAATCGATGTTAGTGTCGGAACGGTCAACACAGCTGTAAGGAAAAAAATCAGAATTTTTCCCATACTAAGTGAAAGTCGTGCAGGAACTGAAAAATACTGATCATGGCAAGAGACTGCATTATTGTCAATGGTTCAAAAATTTCGTTCAACATAATGAAGGGATATTCTTAATGAAACGTTTTTCACTGACGAGGCGTGGTTTCATTTATTCAGGTACATGAACTCGCAAAATTCTCGTATGTGGAACATTGCACATCCACTGTGTATTCACGAATTGAATTGTGTATTCAACAACTGGAGGGACACTTTCAACATTTAATGTGAAAATTTGTAAGTAAAAATGAATATTCCGTAAATTAATAGTTTATATTTCACTGAGTTTCATTTCGGTATACTCACTGCGGCATACGGCACGCGCGGCTAACAATCATACGGCACTGCGGAGAGACTTTTTGAACACACCGTATTTCACGCAATGTTCAGCTCTAGTGTGTATTGAAGGCATTGCTTGAGCTTCTTCAGCCTCTGGTACTGGCAGTGACGGTGCTACTTCCTCTTGTGGCGCCGAGACAGTGTCATCCGTGTCCAGTAGTGTGGAAGGTGACACGTCGTGTTCAGCGTGTACAGTCTCTTCGGTCGGTAACAAATGTGCAGCTCTGACGCGTTCCAACGATACCATTTGGGTCTTCACATTTTGATCTACAGGGCGTTACAAAAAGGTACGGCCAAACTTTCAGGAAACATTCCTCACACACAAATAAAGAAAAGATGTTATGTGGACATGTGTCCGGAAACGCTTAATTTCCATCTTAGAGCTCATTTTAGTTTTGTCAGTATGTACTATACTTCCTCGATTCACCGCCAGTTGGCCCAATTGAAAGAAGGTAATGTTGACTTCGGTGCTTGTGTTGACATGCGACTCATTGCTCTACAGTACTAGCATCAAGCACAACAGTACGTAGCATCAACAGGTTAGTGTTCATCACGAACGTGGTTTTGCAGTCAGTGCAATGTTTACAAATGCGGAGTTGGCAGATGCCCATTTGATGTATGGATTAGCACGGGGCAACAACCGTGGCGCGGTACGTTGTCTCGAGACAGATTTCCAGAACGAAGGTGTCCCGACAGGAAGACGTTCGAAGCAATTGATCGGCGTTTTAGGGAACGCGGAACATTCTAGCCTATGACTCGCGACTGGGGAAGACCTATAACGACGAGGACACATGCAGTGGACGAGGCAATTCTTCGTGCAGTTGATGATAACCCTAATGTCAGCGTCAGAGAAGTTGCTGCTGTACAAGGTAACGTTGACCACGTCACTGTATGGAGAGTGCTACGGGAGAACCAGTTGTTTCCGTACCATGTACAGCGTGTGCAGGCACTGTCAGCAGCTGATTAGCCTCCACAGGTACACTTCTGCGAATGGTTCATCCAACAATGTGTCAATCCTCATTTTAGTGCAAATGTTCTGTTTACGGATGAGGTTTCATTCCAACGTGATCAAATTGTAAATTTTCACAATCTACATGTGTGGGCTGACGAGAATCCGCACGCAATTGTGTAATCTCGTCATCAACACAGATTTTGTGTGAACGTTTGGGCAGGCATTGTTGGTGATGTCTTGATTGGGTCCCATGCTCTTCCACCTACACTCAAAGGAGCACGTTATCATGATTTCATACGGGATACTCTACCTGTGCTGCTAGAACATGTGCCTTTACACGTACGACACAACATGTGGTTCATGCACGATGGAGCTCCTGTACATTTCAGTCGAAGTGTTCATACGCTTCTCAACAACAGATTCGGTGATCGATGGATTGGTAGAGGCGGACCAGTTCCATGGCCTGCACGCTCTCCTGACCTCGACCCTCTTGACTTTCATTTATGGGGGCATTTGAGAGCTCTTGTCTACGCAACCCCGGTACCAAATGCAGAGACTCTTCGTGCTCGTATTGTGGACGGCTGTGATACAATACGCCATTCTCCAGGACTGCATCAGCGCATCAGGGATTCCATGCGACGCAGGGTGGATGCATGTATCCTCGCTAACGGAGGAAATTTTGAACATTTCCTGTAACAAAGTGTTTGAAGTCACGCTGGTACATTCTGTTGCTGTGTGTTTCCATTCCAAGATTAATGTGATTTGAAGAGAAGTAATAAAATGAGCTCTAACATGGAAAGTAAGCGTTTCCGGACACATGTCCACATAACATATTTTCTTTCTTTGTGTGTGAGGAATGTTTCTTGAAAGTTTGGCCGTACCTTTTTGTAACACCCTGTATATGCATGGTATGTTCATTCCAGGAGAGAGCTCTGTAGGGCCCAGAATATGGGTGCTGCAGCGGTGACTTGACAGCGTCTGTCCGTAGCATCACATGTGTACATGACCGTAGATCTTTGTGCACGAACGTAGCTACCGTCCCACGTCTCGAGACAGCGGATAGACGAAGTCTGGCCATATGCTGACGTACCGTTTGCAGTACATAAGGCAATTCGGTCTGTCGCATCCCAGTTTGATCGGTGAAGAATTCTGTGGACAGTCTTAAGGGCTCACCATAAATCAATTCTGCAGTGGATGCTCCTAAATATGCTTTTAAAGCTGTACGAAGGCCAAACAAAACAAGACTGCGCGTGGCACATTAAAGCAGCTTTTAACGTTCTATGCCAGCGTTCCACTATTCCATTCCTTGTTGGGTGGTAAGCCCTGGTATGATGATGATGGAAACCGCAGAGGTTGGCCAATTCTAAGAACAGCATCGATTCGAACTAACGCCCCTGCTCTGTGTTGAAATGTAACGGGCAGCCGAAACGTGCGATCCATGAGGAAAGAAATACCAATGCCACCGTTTCCGCAGAAATGTCCGATAATGTAACTGCCTCCGCCCATCTGGTGAAGCTGTCCACTGCAATGAGGAGGTAACGGTATCCCTCCGACGGCAATAGAGGCCCCACGTTGTCCAGGTGCACATGTGTGAAACGTTGCGTCGAAAGTGGGAAGTTTCCTAACGTTTTGTGCACATGTCGTCCGATCTTGGCCCTCTGACAATCTAAGCACGTTTTTGCCCAACTACGGCAGTCCTTCTTTATATTGGGCTGCACTGATCTGTCCGTCATCAGTTTGACGCTGGCGTTTATTCCCAGATGAGCCAGCCCATGGATGCTGTCAAGTAACTGCCGTCGCAATTTCTTAGGTACAAGGGTCTCGGTTTTCGCTGTGATACATCGCACTAAATTCGTAAAGGTTCACCAGCAGGTTGTATTTGCCGCAGACGTAACCCGTATGTACTGTCGCAACAGAATTCGACGAGTTGTTGGTCTATCTCTTGCGCAGCAGCTAGCTCCTTGTAGTCAATAGCCTGAGAGATTGAGTCCAACCGACACAGGAAATCCGCCACGACGTTCTCAGCTCCTTTTATATGCTGCAGGTCTGTCGTGAATTGGGCGATGAATTCAAGTTGTCTAAATTGTTGTGGTGAGGAGCCATCCTTGTTCCTACTGATCGCCTTGTGGTCTGTGAAACCGTGAATATGGCCGCCATATTAGGCAAATGCTGTCTGTAGAAACTGGCGTTGTTGTTGATAATCCACGGGGCGAGCCATCTCTTCGATAACGGCAAGTTTATCTTGCAGTGGGCTGATGCCGGCTGTTGTCACTGAGTATCCCAAGAATGGCACCTGATGTCGTCGAACCAAATACTTTGATTCATTGATCGAAATGCCATATGCATGAATGGGTTGGTAAACAGTCTTTAGATGCAGTTCGCGCAATTTCTAGGATGTCGAAAAGACCAGGGTATCATCGAGGTACGATAAACCTCACAGTACTTCGTCGACAAACCGTTGCCAAGTTTGTGCCGCATTTTTCAAACCAAACGGCATACGGATGTATTAGAACAAGCCGAATGGTGTCGTGACACCTGTCTTCGGTATGTCAGCCCGCGCTACCGGCATCTGGTGACATGCTTTCTGGCAATCAATGACACTAAAAACGGTCGCGAATGCTAGCGCGTGCGTAAAATCCTTAATATGTGGCATCGGATAGCGATCTGGAATAGTACGGGTATTGAGTGCTCGGTAGTCTCCACATGGTCTCCAGGCTTGTCTTTCTTCTCTACTAGATGAAGTGGCGATGACGACGGGCTGTCGGATCTTCGGACGACTCCCGAGCGCAAGAGTTCTTCGAATTCTGCCTTCGCTGTGGCGAAACGATCAGGAGTTAACCGGCGCGGGCGCTGAGATACAGGTTGACCTGGTGTAGTCCTGATGTGATGGACCGTGTTGTGCTTAATTGTCTGCACACAAGGCACAGGTTCGCAGTTTGCTACGTGTGGCGTCACTTACTGACTGTCTTCGAACGTAGGCAGAGAACCTCGTCCTAGGGTGCCTCTAATGCTCTGCTTAACCCGGCGGATGCTCGACGAGCCAATATCTACTTCAGCTGCATAATGAAACAAGAAATCGGCACCCATTATTGCCTCTGACACAACGGCAGTCACTAAAGTCCATGCTAATCGATCTTGGAAACCGAGGTCTGCATCTAACTGGCATTTTCCGTAAGTCACTATTGAAGACTGATTTGCTGCTGTGAGCTTTGATTGACATGGAGGAAGCTTCACACTGCAACTTCTAACAGGCAATGCACTGACGTCCGAGCCTAAGTCGATGAGGTAAACGCGGCCGGATTTAGCATCTGTGACAAAAAGTCGGTGGGACAGCGAGGGTAAAGAAGAGAGTTTACTCACAAGTAGTTTCCTATCAACGCTCTCACCTTGCAGCGGTAGGCCACCTATCGCTGGCCGCTGTCACCATTTGGGTGAGTGCAGGGTGAAGTGCGTCGCATCACCTTGTTTCCGAAACGAATGTGGTACCAGCAGATAAGTTCCTTAGACACTTCCTTGCTCTTCTTGTACGTGGCTGCTTTGCCTCCCAGCATCGTCGATATCTGTCGCCGCAAGTCGTCAGTGTGATTTCGTAGCTCGTCCAACTGTTGAGTAACGTTCGTTTGTTGGCGTCGTTGTATCGCTGCGGCTTCCTGAACGTCTGTACTGCTGCGCTCGAACGTCACAGACGACGTATGCCCTGCATCTAACGAGGCATAGACCTTGTCGGCTAGTGAGAGCAACAATGAAATGTCGCGTGCGTCGGATAGCACCACAGCCGTCCCAACTGCCTCTGGCAGCTGTACCCGCCATACATGTTGCAGTGTCGTATGTGGCAACTTGGTGTCGCCGACTAACTTTTGTAGGTGCCGCCAAAATTCCGAAGGCGACGTATCTCCTCCCTTTTCACCATGTAGTGCTTGTTGGATACGTTGTTCCACTGGCCGACGTAGTAGCTCAAGGACTAACTGTTTAAAATGCGAATACTTCCGCGTGGGAAGAGGGCGGAGTATTATATTTGCGCTGATCGATGCTGTTTACCGTCGAGCGCACTAACAGCGATAGCAAATTTAGTATCTTCGATTACAATGCCGGCCGGCCGAAGTGGCCGCGCGGTTCTGGGCGCTGCAGTCTGGAACCGCGAGACCGCTACGGTCGCAGGTTCGAATCCTGCCTCGGGCATGGATGTGTGTGATGTCCTTAGGTTAGTTAGGATTAACTAGTTCTAAGTTCTAGGGGACTAATGACCTCAGAAGTTGAGTCCCATAGTGCTCAGAGCCATTTGAACCATTTGATTACAATGCCGCGGTGCTGGAAAGTCAGAAGCCATAATTCTGATTTACCAGGAATGAACTTCAGTGGGCGTAGCTTCATCTTGCTAGAGTTATCCGCCAACGGCCGTTCCTTAATGCTATAGGAAATTTCAACGCAGCATTTTCTTGGTTTCAATGACGCGTCGTGAATCTTCGATGCCTTTCAACAAAGTGTCACGCTAATACGTAGCACTTTGTGTGTCGCGCCGACGCGCCGACTCTGCGGTAGATGCCCAATGGTGTTGCATTTGCTCTTCTAAAACGGTATTCAATTTACGGGGTCCCCACTTTGGTCAACTACAGCTTATCTCCGTCTGCTAAAGAGATACAAAGTAGTAGTCAGGCAACAACTTTTTATTTCCTAAAGCTCGAACACCAATCACCTGAAAAATCTAAGTCAATGCAAAGAATACTACTAAAAACCAGAGTAAAGCAGATTGTCCGTACGCTCGACGCCACAGGATAATGCTGCGTTTCGTTGTGCATTCACAGATGTTCTTCTGGCGACTTCCACAACAGGTTAGACAAGAAGAGAATAGAAGATTTAGAAATGTGGTGCTACGGAAGAATGCTGAGGATAAGATGGGTAGATCACGTAACTAATGGGGAAGTACTGAATAGAATTGATGACCAAATAAATTTGTGGCACAACTTGACTAAAATCGGTGTATTCGAAGAGGTCCCGAGAGTCGTGTAACTGTGATACCTGTACCAGAGGTACCTCTAGTACTATCATCTCCTGCGGATCCTGTCTTCTCTGCAGGAAGTAAGGGATGTATCAATACCCGTCAACTTGACAGCGAGTGACATTTCAGTGGTAGTCTAGGCGTCCTGTATAGGTTGGACGACGACCAAGGTGGACTAAGGGTGCTGTACCGATCTCCCTAACCAACAAGTCTGAGGTGATGTCTTCGACAGAAAATGAAACTGAGCCAGTGTGATTCGCTTCGTTTTGGGGAAACCTTTTTGTCAGGGGTCAGGAGAGGCAAGTGCAAAACGGTGGGAAGCTATTAATCGTCAGCACTTCAGACATATGCCCAATGAGGGTACCCCTTAGGAAAATGACAGCAAGAGACAGAAAAGGACAACAAATGCACTCAGTGTGTATGGATGGGGGCCTCATTCAACATGAAGCGATTATTCTGCGAGCCACTGGGTGAACAGGCTGCTACCAACTGCAGATGATGGTGGACATTGGAACATACCTGTTGTCTGGGCTCTGAGGTCTCTCTTGGGTCATTCCAGCATCTGGCAGAGAAGGTTGGGAAGGTCACACATGAATATGGAGTTTCAACGAAGCTCACAATTTGCAGCATTGTCCACAAAATAGTTGACCACGCACTGTATAGATATGCACCCAGTAAAACAGTTTTAATTGTGGGAGTGGTTCAAATGGCTCCGAGCACTATGGGACTCAACTGCTGCGGTCATAAGTCCCCTAGAACTTACAACTACTTAAACCTAACTAACCTAAGGACAGCACACAACACCCAGTCATCACGAGGCAGAGAAAATCCCTGACCCCGCCGGGAATCGAACCCGGGAACCCGGGCGTGGGAAGCGAGAACGCTACCGCACGACCACGAGATGCGGGCTACTTTAATTGTGGGGGAGACGCGCTAAATTTAGCACGGACTTCAATGCGAGATGCCTTTAATAGGTTCCACAACGAAACATTGTCTCGAAATTTGGTAGAAAACCCGAAGAAATTCTGGTCGTATGTAAATTACACAAGCGGCAAGACGCAGTCAATACCTTCGCTGTGCAGTGCCGATGGTACTGTTACCGACGACTGTGCCGCTAAAGCGGAGTTATTGAACGCAGTTTTCCGAAATTCCTTCACCAGGGAAGACGAATGGAATGTTCCAGAATTTGAAACACGAACAGCTGCTAACATGAGTTTCTTAGAAGTAGATGCCTTAGGGGTTGCGAAGCAACTCAAATCGCTTGATACGGGCAAGTCTTCAGGTCCAGATTGTATACCGATTAGGTTCCTTTCAGATTACGCTGATACAATAGCTCCCTACTTAGCAATCATATACAACCGCTCGCTCACCGATAGATCTGTACCTGCAGATTGGAAAATTGCGCAGGTCGCACCAGTGTTTAAGAAGGGTAGAAGGAGTAATCCATCGAACTACAGACCTATATCATTAAGGGTGCAAAAAAGGGCAGCTTGTTTTGTATTATCACGTAATAGGGGAGAGAGTGTGGCAGATATGATACGCGAATTGGGATGGAAGTCATTAAAGCAAAGACGTTTTTCGTCGCGGCGAGATCTGTTTACGAAATTTCAGTCACCAACTTTCACTTCCGAATGCGAAAATATTTTTTTGAGCCCAACCTTCATAGGTAGGAATGATCATCAAAATAAAATAAGCTCGAAAAGAAAGGTTTAGGTGTTCGTTTTTCCCGCGCGCTGTTCGGGAGTGGAATGGTAGGGAGATAGTATGATTGTGGTTCGATGAACCCTCTGCCAAGCACTTAAATGTGAATTGCAGAGTAATCATGTAGATGTAGATGTAGATGTAGATGTAGCAGAATGTCGTCAAATGATCTTTCACAAAATCGAAAGAAATTGTGATCACATGAAAATACTGTTAGTGACAGCAAAGTTAGTGTCCGTATCCTCACGAATGAGACAGAAACTGAAACTGAGGGTAGCAAAGCAGAAGATATAATGCTTAATTCCGTTTCCGAGTGTTCCTTTAGAAAGGAAAACCCAGGAAAAATTGCCCCAATATAATTCTCGTACCACTGAAAAGATGAGTGAAATAAGTGAGAAATAGCTGAAATCGTTAAAATCGAACAAAGTTACAGGGCCCGATGTAACTCCTATCAACTCGTACACTGAATTTGCTGCTGAGTTAGCCCCTGTTCTAACTATGACCCATTGTAGAACCCTAGAACAAAAAATGGAACCCAGTCCTTGGAAGGTCAGGTCAAAGCCATCTTTAAGAAGGGTAGTACAAGTGATCCACAAAATTAGCGTCCAATATCCTTGATATCGATTTTTTTATAGAACCATAGAACATATTCTGAGCTCAGACATAATGAGGTATCTCAGGCAGTATGACTTCCTCCATGTCAGCCACCATGGATTCCGAAAACACTGATCATGTGAAACCCAGCCCAAGGCATTTGACTCAGTACCACACCTACGCTTATTGACAAAAGTATGATCGTATGAGATATCGAGTGAAATTTGTGACTGGACAGAGGCCTTTTTGGCTCGGAGGACTCATTATACGAGGGCAGTTCAATAAGTAATGCAACACATTTTTTTTCTGAAACAGGGGTTGTTTTATTCAGCATTGAAATACACCAGGTTATTCCCCAATCTTTTAGCTACACAACACTATTTTTCAACGTAATCTCCATTCAATGCTACGGCCATACGCCACCTTGAAATGAGGGCCTGTATGCCTGCACGGTACCATTCCACTGGTCGATGTTGGAGCCAACGTCGTACTGCATCAATAACTTCTTCATCATCCGCGTAGTGCCTCCCACGGATTGCGTCCTTCATTGGGCCAAACATATGGAAATCCGACGGTGCGAGATCGGGGCTGTAGGGTGCATGAGGAAGAACAGTCCACTGAAGTTTTGTGAGCTCCTATCGGGTGCGAAGACTTGTGTGAGGTCTTGCGTTGTCATGAAGAAGGAGAAGTTCGTTCAGATTTTTGTGCCTACGAACACGCTGAAGTCGTTTCTTCAATTTCTGAAGAGTAGCACAATACACTTCAGAGTTGATCGTTTGACCATGGTGAAGGACATCGAACAGAATAACCCCTTCAGCGTCCCAGAAGACTGTAACCATGACTTAACCGGCTGAGGGTATGACTTTAAATTTTTTCTTGGTAGGGGAGTGGGTGTGGCGCCACTCTATTGATTGCCGTTTTGTTTCAGGTTCGAAGTGATGAACCCATGTTTCATCAACTGTAACATCTTTGACAAGAAATTGTCACCCTCAGCCACATGACGAGCAAGCAATTCCGCACAGATGGATCTCCTTTGCTCTTTATGGTGTTCGGTTAGACAACGAGGGACCCAGCGGGAACAAGCCTTTGAATATCCCAACTGGTGAACAATTGTGACAGCACTACCAACAGAGATGTCAAGTTGAGCACTGAGTTGTTTGATGGTGATCCGTCGATCATCTCGAACGAATGTGTTCGCACGCTCCGCCATTGCAGGAGTCACAGCTGTGCACGGCCGGCCCGCACGCGGGAGATCAGACAGTCTTGCTTGACCTTGTGGCGATGATGACACATGCTTTGCCCAACGACTCACCGTGCTTTTGTCCACTGCCAGATCACCGTAGACATTCTGCAAGCGCCTATGAATATCTGAGATGCCCTGGTTTTCCGCCAAAAGAAACTCGATCACTGCCCGTTGTTTGCAACGCACATCCATTACAGACGCCATTTTAACAGCTCCCTACAGCGCTGCCACCTGTCGGAAGTCAATGAAACTATACGAGACGAAGCGGAAATGTTTGAAAATATTCCACAAGAAATTTTCGGTTTTTCCAACCAAAATTGGCCGAGAAAAAAAAATGTGTTGCATTACTTATTGAACTGCCCTCGTATTACGTTGGATGGAGAGTAAACATCATATGTTGAAGTAATAGTACTGTTGGTTTCCATGGAGTATTCATTTCGATGTTTTTACCCACTGACTTTAAAAGTGCGTCCACACGATGCCTTTTTTCCGTTCAACTTCGTGCATGAGCTTAAATTTCCAACAGCGCAATTACGCTTGTATTTTG
The DNA here is from genome assembly GCF_023864275.1 of Schistocerca cancellata. Lineage (NCBI taxonomy): Eukaryota > Metazoa > Arthropoda > Insecta > Orthoptera > Acrididae > Schistocerca > Schistocerca cancellata. Next base: position 492,199,043 of record NC_064630.1, on the reverse strand, counting down.
TGTGGTGTCACCGCCAGACACCACACTTGCTAGGTGGTAGCCTTTAAATCCAATGTTGTGAATTGGCAGGAGCCAATTCACGGAGTTTGGAGGAAGCCGAAAGGCACGCGTTTAAGCTCACGCAGGCTGGCGTGAGGTCTGGAAAATGACAAGGAATTATAGTAGCCAAAAATAGTACATAGCTTCTGGAATACTTAACTTTAATCCATAATTGGAGAACATCACTCTTGATGATACATAATTACAATCTCAATATAAACTGGTAATGGCGCCTTGCTAGGTCGTAGCAAATGACGTAGCTGAAGGCTATGCTAACTATCGTCTCGGCAAATGAGAGCGTATTTGTCAGTGAACCCTTCCTAGCAAAGTCGGCTGTACAACTGGGGCGAGTGCTAGGACGTCTCTCTAGACCTGCCGTGTGGCGGCGCTCGGTCTGCAATCACTGACAGTGGCGACACGCGGGTCCGACGTATACTAGCGGACCGCGGCCGATTTAAAGGCTACCACCTAGCAAGTGTGGTGTCTGGCAGTGACACCACATTTTGTTCGTGCGTAATTTCCTTAGTAGGCGACAGGCAGTTGGGGTCCTTGTGCGTTTCATTGTTTATGGCGTTGAGGTTATGCTGTGAAGCGAATTATGTGAAATAAGTATTTGAATAAAGATATCTGAAACCAACAATGTCGTTTATTCAAAACTTGCTACCAGTTTCGGCACCAAAAAAGTGTCGTCCTCAAGCCCCAACCATAATTAACTATGTGCAATAATGTCTGTTGACTCCAAAGAAAGCACACTTAAATTTATAGATGATTAAAGACAAAGAAAAATCGTATGGAATGCCGCTTCTGAGGATTATTTGAACAAAAATTGAAGCCCTGAGTATCATGTATTAGATAAAAAGTCTCTGATCATGTTACCTTAAAGAATAAGATATCGTAAGTTCCGCAGAAGGAAAACAGGGAAGAATAAGCCAGAAATTTATGAAGGTGTATATGAAAATTGTGGAAGAATATTCATGCTCTGGCGATTTAATAGTAGAACTGAGGAGCTTGGCATTTGAACATAAGAAACAATGGGATAGGTGTAGCACCTTAAGAGACTATCGGCACTGGAAATAGGAACTAAGAACATTGATCTTGTAAAAAATACAAAATTATAAAGCACAACTCCGTTCTAGTGGATTCTGACCTCTATGAAATTCCCAAATTTGTCGAGTCTGAAGACGTTAATCCTCTTATAATCTTCCATGACTAAAGTTTTGTAAATTACTTTTTCATAAAATAATGTACAAATGACGCATTGAAAGTTAATTAACCTTCACGTAACGACTAAGACCCTCCCTTAAGTTTTTGCAGATGTAGCAATAGTCACTGAAATGCTTTGTTTTGAAATGCGGAATAAATAGTTCGAACTGGTAAGTCGCTGGTTACTAGCCAACGAAATGTTATTTCCTTATCCCTGCAGTTGCGCATGCATAAAATCTAAAATCTCACAGCGACGCCTTGAAATCTGCAAACCAAACTTTGTCACTTCGTATTTCTCGTCCCTCTGTTATTTAGATACTTCTTTAACCACAGTAGATTTTGCGTTTTCTTCTTCTAACACTTTTCATCACAATAAACGGAGCACTATCTACCAAACAAAGAAGAGGATCTATAGCGGACTACTTGCGCAATGAGACAACGTACGGACACAAAAACGCGCAAGTGTACATGCATTCCTTATGTGCGTGCGCTTTTATTCCCGTGCATCTGTGATTGCGAACGAGAAAAGCGGCAGCGTGTGGACATACACTTACGTTTACAGTTTGTAGGTTCACAAAGAATAGTGCAATAAAGAGCGTGTGGATCAAGGGTTTGCGAAGAAATATAAAACATCAGCACAATAAGTTCAAAACGTTTTCACAGAGCCCAGACTGGCCGAACTTCAACGCCATGTGTCTTTCACAGAACCCACTCTGGCCGAATTTCAACGCCTCGTGTTCGCATCAGAGTCTTGCACTTTTTCCATCGTTTCTTTCATACAAGCAGAATGTAAGTTGCACCAGTTTTTTCGTACATGATTGTAATGTTTATATGGTACCTAAAGCAGCTGTCTGTGCATTGTATATTTTACTTAAATGCTTACACTTGAGATAATCCAAAAAGCGAAAGTTGTGACTAGGCAACAAATCATTCATTCAAAATTCATTTTAATCCTTTGTTGTGAATGTATGTATATATATGATTATTATGCTCTGTGCTAGCTCCTATGTTGGAAGATTTTTCATATTTTGAGAACTGCTCCTCCAGAAGGTAGTAATAATATACGTGCATGAATAGCATTGACATGTAATGTTACTTTTATGGATATGCTTGTTTTACAGTGTTGCCAAAAGACGTTCCCCTCAATCCAGATGCATCGCCTCATGACATTGTTGTTCACACCAAGAGAACGCTGTACACTGTGTGTGAAGTTAACATGCAAAACAGCTCCTTCAGCAGCCTAACTATTGCCCCAAGCAGCGAAATAGTGGTCTGAATCACATAATAAACGCCTTGCTGAAGAAGAACTACACAGATGAAGAATATTTCAGTGTTTGACAATGTATCCAGTGTAAACGAGGTCTTGGCACCTCACTTTGTCAAGGCAATATTTTCTGACATTCTTACAGAATGTGGCTCAGTTTTAAGATCTTTTGCACCAACGCCTGACTTTAATCTACAGCAGCATATGATTGTGTCAGAGTTGTAAATGGGATTTGCTTGCCACATCATAAAACAATAAGTGGTTGCAAATGGGGCCCCTTGTTTCAGAAGTGATGCAATATGTAGGGACCTATGTACCGAGAATTCCATTGATTTAATGGTTAGTGAAGTTATAAGTGTTGATGCAAGACTTTTCTTTGCATCACTGGTCACTTGATAATCATTAGGTGTTACAGTCTAGAATGCTTCATATAGTGATAATACTGAATTTCTTTTTCTCACAGAAACAAAAGTGAATGCACATACAGTGACCACATTATCTTTGAAGAATTGTGATCAGATTTGTGATAAAGCATGCTGGTTAATTAGCTGCAAGTTTATTTTGTTTGTGTAAGTGAAATAAAGATATAATTTCACAAAGCACTAGAGTATTGTTTTGTTACATATGAAGTGTCATTTAGATGTAAAACCCATTTGTCACTGAAATTCCTTTTTACAGACATAATAACTCAATATATGTGTGCATTTAGTGACTGTAATAGGAAGTTAAAAATCATGACTGAAATACATATTCCTGACAATTCAAAATTGTGAAACGAAACTGGTATGTGTAGAATGTCCTTAACATTCAGAGAAGGCGAAAAAATGCGTGTGAGTGAGAGATAAAGATAGGCTTTGCTTGGCATTAAATGTAAGGTTTTGATTTTAGTGCTAATGCTTAGTTGCACATACTCTCAGTCAATAATTTGCATACATATTGTCGTGTTCCTTGACTAAAAAGAGTCATTTCAAGGATTACATTGTGAATATCGTACATTTTGGTAGTGAAATGATAGGCAGGATCTTGTGCCAATTGTACTGTTAATTATTGAAGCTAATAGCTTGACTTAAATTAAAACAAACTGCTGTGTTGTCGCGTTGTAGTCAGTACTTACCGAATTAAACTTTCTATCAACAAATTAAGTTCTTAATTGTCTGATTATGAATATTTCTCCACGAAAGTTTGTGGTATCTAAATACATACCTATATGTGACCGCCATTTCAGTGGCTTTCGTAGATAAAGCAAGTTTCACACAGAGTATTAAGGGAGACACACTTGTTTTGGTCTAAAATAGCTGACGGACTGCCCTGCCCTCTGGTTTCAGCCAATGGCTGTTTTCAGCATATAAAACGCCATACCCTTTATTCTAACCTCCTTGGCAAAAACAGAACTGATCCAGGAAACTCTAGAAGGAGGAGGATATAGTCTCATCGACAAATATGCCCTGAAAACATCTATAGTGTCCAATGCAACCAGTGCAATATGAGTATCTCATATTATTCACAGGAGAAGGCATAAAGGCAGTTAGCCAGAAAGCTCTATAGACTAGCAGCCCACTAGTTAGAAAGCATATATACCAACCACAACAACTTTTGAATTCAGTCAGCCATTACCAACAACCAAACCAGTTTTACACAGAATATCAGGAAATTAGACACAGACAAGTTAAAAGAAAGCCCAGGAAAAATTGAGAAAGCAACATGTCTAAAGCAGCATCACCAGGCAATGGAAGCACGGGAACTATGCACAACGACTCTGCAGTCCTGTTACACATAAATAAAAGTGAGGAAATCACAGCCATGTTCCAACAAGTAGCGTATTGATATAGAGCAGAAGACGTTTTCTGCACTTCACTGTTTATTTTGTAGGAAAGATGGATCACAGGACTAATGGAAAACAAGGTGAAGAAACCGATAGTTTTTTTAAAGTTGTTCATGACGTTACAAAGACATTCCGAAAATCGATAATAGAAATGGTGATAAAACAGAATAATGACTTCGGAACTCAAGTAAAATTTTGAGGAGGGCACATTAGAGATGTTATTGGTTTTGCATAAACGAATTTTTAATGTCAAACATAAACAGTTCATGGCAAATTCTGTCACTTTGTTGTGTGATGAGGGAGTCAGAAACATTCGGTTCGTCGCTGAACACTTTTTTTCACTAGGGATAATAACACAATGATCAAGGGTCTAAAAATCTGTGTACAGAAGGGAAGCAAAGAACGCTAGTCAAACAGAATGTATTTCAAACTACAGAGTTAAAGGTCTTGTGGTCGATAGTCGCGACAGATCTGTCTCCCCCGTCCCCTCCCCTCTCCCCTCCCCCATGTAATGTAGATCACAGGGGGAGAATCAGAACAGGGATGACATGCACAATGTAATCTCGCATCCACCTACTGGGCTGGAGTAGGAATACCACATATGAGTGGGGTGGGGTTTGTCAATCAGAGCAGGATCCAAAAACTGGGATCAGCCAGGAATGGTCGCAGAGAGTGTTCCACTACCTGAGGCCTTGGTTACAATGAGGTCGAGGTAAGCATCTGCAAGGAGCTCAAAGGAACCCAACAGCTGCCTGTTGGTGTTTTTGAGGCATCTCTGTGTGTAGACGAAGAGACAGCGAAAATGAAGACTGTGTTTTCACAGACTTCGACAGAGAGGTCGTCCCAACTGAGGTCTCTGACATCGACACTGAACACTGGGTTTAGGAGTAGGCGACCTCGAGAAAGTGAAGTCACGTGGAGGGGCAAGATCATAGTATGCATGTGGCTTTGTGTTTCATAGAGATGTGGTGATGGAATTGTCAGAGGAGAAGGTGTCCTCACCCTTGGCAGATAACTCTGTAGGCACGATGGGGAAATAGGTGTCGACCCCATCCAGGGCCAGTTTCACTCTATTCAAAGAAACTGCTTGATGTTTTCCACTGAAAAAAAATGTCCAAGGTATTTTGCCCTCAACTGAGGACCTAGTGAGGGCCTGAGCATGGGGGTTGGAGAGGGGGACAGATGGAGTTGTCAAGCAACATGACAAAATCACAGTGTGTGATATCATTGTATATGAAGACTCGTGTCACAGAATGGGGTGGCCTTGGTGGAGGGGTCCAGATGTGCAAAATATAGTCCTGTACACGCTCAACTAGAACTGGGAGCTCGTCATCATTTGGGATGGGAGTGTGTTCAATGAACTCAGTTTGAAGGATTAGCGGCGCGCCATGGAATATGTTGGCAAATGAGGCTCTTCTCTATGGGCAGCATGTACTCCAAGGAGAACCGATGGAAGTGCCTCTGACCGTGAATCACAGTGGCACATGAGTACCTCTTTAAGGGTGCAGTGCCAATTCTCCACAAGGCCACTGTTCCGTGGGTGTTAGGCTGTGGTGCAGAATTGTCAACACCGTAAAATTTGGCAAACAGTGAGGAATAAAACTTACTGGCAGATTAAAACTGTGTGCCAGACCAAGACTCGAACTTGAGAACTTTAGCTTTCACAGGTAAGTGATCTACCAACTGAGCTACACAAGCACTACGCACGATCTGTCCTCACAGTTTTATTTCCGACAGTTACTTGTCTCCTAACTTCCAAACTTCGCAGGAGCTTTCCTGGAAACATTCCCCAGGCCGTGGTTAAGCCATGTCTCTGTATCATACTTTCTTCCAGGAGTGCTAGTTCCGCAAGTTTCGCAGGAGAGCTTCTGTGAAGTTTGGAAGGTAGCTGACAATGTACTGGTGGAAGTAAAGTTATAAGAATGGGTCATGAGTTATGCTTGGGTAGTTCAGTTGATAGAGCACCTTCCCATGAAAAGTAGAGATCCCGAGATTGAGTCTCGGTCCAGCACACAGCTTTAATATGCCAGGAAGTTTCATATCAGCAAACACTTCACTTCATACTGAAAATTTCATTCAATGAGGAATCAAATTGATGGCCCTGGTCTGAGGTAATAGATGATTCGACCCGTCTGGTAACTCTGTCGACTATGGAGTAGAAGCCATCAGACGGAGGAAGCCGGCTGGCAGTATTGAGTGGTGCAGGTGTCTTTTTGGGATGTCGCGTGTCCCTAGTGAAGGCTGTGAATGTCTGCCAACTTTACTTCGCTGGCATGGGATACAAGAACATATCCATTTGCAGCAGACACTCTTAACCCCCAGCCAGATGAATCGTTCGGTGACCAGTTTGGTAGTGGTTTTGATGCCACAGTGTGCTAGATTGTGTAGTGATGTGAACACTTTCCATCGAAGAGGTGGGGGTACTACTGAGCAAAGGGTACCTTTTCAAGGTGTCACACACCGTAGTGTGGGAGAGCCACGTAAAATACAAGGTTCGATAGTCAATGAGAAAATGCGTCTTCGAGCAAATCTGCTAAGTCAGTGTAATCGGTTTGTAGGTAAGCCAGGTTATCCATGTTAGTAGGGGATATGATAATGCTCACCTTGGACAAATAGTGGGCGATCACATTGTCAAAGCTACATATATAGCAAACATTTGTCGAATACTGACAGATTAGGGCCATGTGGCACAGACGTTGGGGGGAGATGGGGACGACGACGACTACACATCTTTGCCGGGATTACAATAGCATCTGCAAGTGGATGGTGATTGGTAAAGATGGTGAATTCATGCCCCTCCATATCATCATGGAAGTGTTTGACTGCCTCATAGGCCATGAGTAGTTCATGGGAACATTGACCATTTATGCTGGGCAGATTCTTTCGAAAAGAATCAGAGAGGTTTTGTGGTGTCATCAACACGCTATTGCAGCAATGCACCTATGGATGCATTACTCGAAACAGTGGCCATGTGGCTGTTGGATACTGGGAGAGCTAATGTGACAATATGAGCAAGGACGGAATTAAGGTTGTTGAAGGTTTGAAGTATCTTGTCTGTTCCTGGCACTTTCCTTGCATGCAAGGTGTTTTTCTTGTCTGTAGCCCCTGAATGCTGATAATGGAATTATTCATGGCCCATAACATCAGTCTGGTTGGGGTTGTGTGAGTGGGAACCAGTGCAGTAGTAATGCTGCTGGCCTCCGAGTGAGTATCAGTCAGATATTTAATGCCTGAGGTGCAGTCCTCCACATATAGAGGACCATGTCCCATGGATGTTGTATATGCTGATTGTCGCTTGGTGAGCCATGATGAGGAGGAGGCGGAACAGGCCAGTGCATCTAAACTGGACTGGGAACAAGCAGGGAGGTCAACAGAACAGTGCTGCATTGCCAGACATAGGCTACAACCAGCATAACAGATATAGAGGGTGAGGTTTATTCCATGCTGTCTATAAACCATCTGTTGGAATCTGAGTGGACTCTAATGTGTAGTCGAAAGAAACTTTGACAATGATTGGCAGGGGTAGGGTGCTCGGTGCAGGTAGTGTGGAGAACTTCTTGAAGTTCAGCACACATTCTTGCATTGTCTCTGTTGGCTGGCAGAAGTGGATGATGAGGGGGGGCGTCGGTGACGGGAGTAGTCACTGGTATGAATCCTATCGTCCTCTCTGGCGCCTATATTAGTGAGGAGATGGCGGTTCAGAAGAATGCTGTAAGGCTGGTCGACTAGATGCAGCTTAGACTCCAAAGGATCCGAAGTTAAAGATAGTATTTGCAGTTGTAGCTCTTACAGAGGTTTGACAAGCCATACGGGTCATAGCACAATATCCAGCATGAATTCTACCATCAACCGATGCATGTAACCATCACCAGAGATGGGATGGGGCCTGTGATCCCAAGTTGTCTCTATGTATGATGTGATGTAACACTTTGGATGGAGGGCGCAATAAACGCTCGTTGATGGTGGCTTTTGCAATAGAATACTTGTGGTGGGTGGACAAACATAGAACTAAATCATTGATCAAGTCCATATGTTCATATAAATGGCTGACGAGTGCGAGTCACAATCCATAATACCGTGAAGACTGAAGAGTTTGCCATCCAGGGCAAAGCAGATCCAAGGGTTTCCTTTCGACAGGGGAGGTAATTTTGGAAACCTGCCTGTAAGCACCTGTTGTGCCTGAGAAACATAGGCCTGAAGACCTGGAGGATGAGTACTTGAAGAACAGCAATGAGTGGCGATATCTTGATTGAGCACTGAGAGGTGTCCCATAATGCTGTTGCCTAAGGTCATCACAGGGGCGTCAGGTGGTGATCAGAACTGGAAAACGATGCAATAGATGCGGAAACGTGTTTGACTGGTGTGGCGGAGATGGCCAATGTCACTGGATGCAGCTGCAGTATGTGTATGAGCAAGTGAGCATACTGTGTGATGTGTCGCCCGAAGCCTCCACGGAGGAGGGTGGGATATCGCGACACAGGACTTACGGGGAGCGCGGTCAAATGTCGTAGATGGAACAACCGTGGCTGTGATTGTCGGTAATGGTAGTTGTGTAGAATACGTGATCAGAGGATGTACAGTCTCTTGTGTAGCATGTTGAGCAAAATAGTTCACTGTTCCAATGTCACTGAATGTCGACGGCGTTTGTCCCGCACTGAGTGGTGAAATCCAGTCCAAAACACATGTGAGCAGGAGATTGTGGAACTTGTGCAGTGACGACGTTTGTCTGATGTGGCGTAAGTATGGATGGAAGACAAAGCACTGGGTTCGCGCCATTGTGAGGTCGAAGAGCTTAGAGAGCTGAGTTGTGTCATACAAAGAGATGATCGTTCCTGTTCCATTTTAACAGTAGCTTGTAGACTTTAACACATTTGAGCTTCACAGTCCGAAGGAGAAATGTAGTGCAAGAACAGTGGATGCAATCAGTTGTATGGTGGTAGGCTCATTGTTCATAATACGCAGCGCTTCACAGTAAACAATCATCAAAGTAACTAATGGAGAGATGAAACGAGTCCAAAGTCACTGGTGTAAAAAATTCTGTCCCTTATCTGTGTGATGAGGGAGTCAGAGATATTAACACTCAGTTAATAATACAACACTTTTATTCACTAGAGACAATAACACCACGAACAAGTGTTGAAATCCATGAACAGAAAGGAAGCAAAGAATGTCATTCAAAGAGAATGTAGGTCAAACAACAGAGTTAATGTTCTTGTGATCAACAGCCGCCACAGGTTGAAGAAACAGTAAGAGTACTGAATATGAAGGAAGAAGTTCTGAATACAAATAAAATAACAATGATTAGGGAAATCAGGCGTAAAAGCACTCTTTCATTCTGCATACTGTCTGTGAATGGAGTCGCCAAGGAGCAGGTGATACTGACACTAAAGTACCCTGTCTCATGTATCTTTTTGTGGCTTTTAATGTACAAATACACAAATATGATGTAGGAAAATAAACGAAAAAAACAGAAATTGTCTTATACACGCTGTCTTCTCGGTTTGACGGCCTCTTTTTCTGCATTCCCAGTTATATTAGTCGTATAGATTAATACCATCTTTTGGGACTGTAATGAAGGTCTTACTTAGACAAAATGTGTCCACGCAAATAACAACAAAAAGGCATGTATTTAGTGTTAGTGAAAGTGCTGTGTGATAAATTCTACCACTTATATGTAGAAGAACGTGAAGAATCATGTAAGAAAAAAAGAAACTGGTCACTGAAAAGCTTTGAAATAAAGCAAAACATGTTTCCTCTTGATAAATCTTTTATTACAGTCACAAAAAAACGTCGTTAACCTACATATCTTGTGGAGATTATCATAGTGTACAACCTAGCCATTATTCTTTCCTACATAACAAACTTTAAAAAAAAATACCGACGCAGGTTCCAGGAAGCCCTACGCTAACGAAAATTGTAAGCTGCTGCCATGAGAAGGAATGTTTTCTTTCTGCTCCTGGCCACAGCAGCTGTGACGTTCAAAGCAGCCCTCATGCACAGACAACAATACCTGGACTTTCCAGGGCTCCAGCCAATACTATCACCACTGCTGGCTCTTCGCTGCCATATTCCCCTAGTGCACTAGGGCTTGTTGAAATAGCCATGGTTTGAAAACGCAGTAATTTTGAAATAAAGAGCCAGGCGCTGTGACCGTAACAGCCGCGTGGTTCCGGACTGAAGCGCCTAGAACCGCTCAACCGGAACCACGCGGCTGCTACGACACAGTTCGAATCCTGCCTTGGTAATGGATTTGTGTGATGTCCTTAAGTTAGTTAGGTTCAAGTAGTTCTAAGTCTAGGGGACTGATGACCTCAGATGTTAAGTCCCATAGTACTTAGGGCCATTTGAACCACTTTGAAATAAAGATTACATTACAATTGATTTTAAGATAACTTCTTTCCTTTTTCTGGCTTTGTCAGCGTTTTGTGGGAGGGGGAGAGGAAGTCTTTGAACCACCAGCACCCTCCCCCTTGGCTATCTAAATGATATATGATCAACTAAAACTAGGAGGGTAGAACACAGTATGTGTGTGTGTGTGTGTGTGTGTGTGTGTGTGTGCGAGGGGTGGTGGAGGGGGAGGAAGGACTGGGTCCATAATGCCATCGTTTACTGCAAGGTGCGATCTTTGTCTTGACTGCCGAATTTACGAAAGCATCTTTAATAATTTCATCACAACAAAATGTTTGTAACAAGCATTTGTTTCACTTGCAGCAATTTTATTTCTGCTATTAGGTTCCTGCCTAACCCCAGCCTCAGAAATCGCAACATATTCGGAAAAAACAGCAAATATTAGTGAGAAGCAATTTTATCTTCCTTTTTTAAAATCAGACTGAAGTTACAAATCGAAGAATCTCGTTCCTGAGAGAGCGCTCTCTTACTTGTAAATAACATTGGTTACTGCAGAACATGCTTTGTTACATGACTCACATGATGAAAACATATTTTCTTCGATTCCGTAACTGTGTGTCTCTAAACAAAAGACCAAGGTGAACACATGCTACTCTGAGCATTATTATAGTTTATCTTAGGATTTCCTCGAGGCTTTTATCGTCGATGTGTCATCAAATGACATTTAATAATAACAAATAGTACCAAGAGTAATGCGACTGTGATAAATCTTCAATGTACCATTGCCTTAAACGGCATAATATTCATGAACGGTATCTTGAGAGACAGTAATAATTATTGTGTCATCTGCATACTAGTTCATAGCATAAAGCTTTACGTAGGTCACAAAAAAAGGAGGCCTTATAATACATCTACACCTACACTCCACAAGGCAACCGGCAGTGTGTATCAGAAGGTACTTCTGATAGCACTGTCTCATGATTGTTGGAAACCTCTTTAGTAGCTGTAATTTTTCGAATTTTCTCAATGTGGTCTTATTGTGCATCATATGTGAAAGGAAGTAACAATTTTTCAGAAGTGGTGATTAACTGGCTTACAATGTCAAGGGCTGATGAAGTGGTATTTTTTCCTCGTTTTAACCAAACTGATTCTTTGAAAGGACATTCTGCTCCTCAAAATAATCAGTTAGTTGACTGTCAATAAATACTTTAAATGTTTTGGAAGTTCTTGGAACTGTTGAAATCGGTCAGTAATTTTGGAGGTGAGTTTTATCGCCATTGTTAAAAATTGGAATTTTGAAATTTTTAGTGATTCGTGGGAAATTCTATAATGAACATATTTTTGAAGTGAATGTAATACATTCATTGATCAAATTGAAAGTTTGCTTGATAATGTATAGACAGCTAACAATAATCTGTAGTTATAGAATTGGAGTGCTTTTTGACACCTTTAGTGTGGTCTCTGTATGTCAAGTATACAAAATGGTTGCAGGACCTCAGATGTTCAATATAAAATGTCAAATCAAAACACCTTCAGCTGTCTAAATCTACAGTTTTATTTTATTTGTGCAATCAATTTCAGTATTACATTATGCCATCTTCAGGAGCCCATTTCAGCAGCACAAGACATGGGATTCTTCCTACACATAGGTTAGTGGGCCAGCAGATGGTGTAAGGTAATGCTGACACTGGCTGTGCAAATACAATAAAACTAGAAATTTTGATGGCTGAAGGTGGGTGGTTTGACATTTTGTGTCTTCAGTTGATTTTACAGGATTCCATTGAAAAAGCTTTAGCTGGAAGCTATTTACCAACTAGTTCACTTTCAGAAGTACCATTTGCATTGATTTTGTTTCTAATTTCTTCCACTGAAGACATATAGAATTCATTCAACTTTTCTGGTTTATGTGACATCTTTTGTGCATAGGTAGGAGATTGTTTCTTGTGTGATAATTTTTCATGCTTTTTTGTGCTTATTTGGTGCAGCTTCTATACCCTGTCAATGACAACTTTTTAGAATAAAGAAGTTTAGCTTTGTAAAGAAAATTGTAATTCAGATCTGCCTTTTAATCTACATCAACCTGTTTGCTGCCACTTTTATAGATTTTATATCTGCTTCACAATAACAACATTTTATCCCTAGTGCTATCAAGGTCACTATAATACTAGGGCACCACACATCAGTTTATTTGCTAAAGATTCCGTCAAACATTGTGTGAGCATTAGTAGGTTCAAACTGAGTTTGAAATGTAAATTCTATTTCACATAATTTAGTCTATCAGCAGACAAGTTGCCATGCTGCTGCTGCTGATTTATCTTTGGGGTTTCATGCATAATATCTGGGTTATTGGTGGTTCTGCTGCTGAAAATTTTGCTGTGGATCTTTTTGACCTTAGGTTGCCTAATGCTGCTGTTGGCGGTGATAATACTGTGGGGATGGTGGATCTTGTATGCTGTTCTTAATTGATTGTTGTCTTCTTGTTTGGGAAGATACTGGAATTGGTGTTCTCTCTGCACACACTGTCTCAGTTGGAAAGTATGTTGTTTTTGACATTAGCTACCTGTTACATTTTGAAATAGTATTTTTTATTTTATTTCTTGTAGTTTGATCATAGAGCCACCAACTGATGACTTTTGCAAACACCATTGCCATTTTTACAAGTTTTGTAGAAATAAACAGTAAATACATTTTATATATCCATAAATTATTACGTGTATGTGGTACAAATATCAGTGTTCTTAATAAGGCCACAAAATTGAGTGTTACAACATAATTATCTTTAATATTCAGAATTTACAGAACGAAATGTTATAACAGACAAAACATCACTTGTGACCACAGTGATGGTTGTTAACTTTACTTCTGGAGTTGGCTGAGATGATACTACAACACATAAAATATTAGATCACTTTATTACAACTTTAATAAGACGGAATACCTAACTTTACAATAGCCCAAGTTCACAGGAAAGTCATGAATATTTATTACTGTCACCCAACATTAACATATTCGCTTGACACAGAACAAGATACTAGTCTTCTCATAAAGTACAGTGACCCTTCATCTGTCTTCACTTGAAAGATTCACCCAGGAAGGTAGCACCAAAGAGGACCCTGCGTGATGGTATCCTGTGCACAATGAGTTTGTACACAAGGCTGTCATGTGACATGAAGTCAAAGGTCTGGAGACGTCAAGGAACACTGCTCCAAGGTAATCCCTTGTTTCCGACACCTTCATAGTTCTGTCAGTTTCAACAGCTGGTGTGACGTGGAGTGGCCACTCTGAAACCAAAACTGTTTATCTAGTGTGACACTCTCTTGCATCATGTGTAACATCAGCCTGCTGACATATGAGAGTAGACTGATGGGCCGATAGCAGGATGTGTGGCAGGAGTCCTTATTGGTTTTCTTGATAGCCACCACTTCCATATGTCTCCATGCTGGTGGATGGACGCCCAACCAAGGCTAGTAGCTGATGGAACCATGATGTAAGGTTCTTCAACAGGTGACTGTTGGTACCATCACTGCTTCCTACTCTCCTGGCTTCAGATACCAGATTAGAACTGCAACTTCTTCCTCTGTTATTGGCTGCATGACTTCTTCATCTTCTACCCTGGCAGCCAGGAATGTGGGCAGTTGCTCTTCCACCTGGTGGGTGTCGTTCTCGTGGACGATGCCGGCGAATAATGTGAAGTTGTACACTAGTGCGTCAGCCAGCACGCTGGTCTTGGCATCTAGGCTCGCAAAAGAAGTTGCTGCCGACCTGCAGCGGCGGAATGCGCTGATGGCGGTCGGGTCAAGATATACCATGGTCGCGATGTGTGCTCAGTTCAAATCCTGTGCTCCTCTACAGCTACCTTAATCTCTTGCCTCTTGTGACTGACATGATGTTTCGTGTCTGGTCCACAGGTGAGCTGCCATTCTTGGAACAGCTGGTTCTTGGGGCAGCAGTCCTCTGTTGTCGGGAAGATGGTGGGATCCAAAGGATTCAGGGTGATGGCGCTGTTCCAGTGTGCAGTGTGGAACAGTCGATGCCAGCTAGTGCTGGTGAGGCAAAAATTCCATTCCATGCTCTTTGTGTTGAAATCGCCAGCAATGAAAAGTCGCCTCCAGCCCCCCGCAAAGACGGCAAGGCGTTGAAGTCTGCTTCTGGAGCAGTTCCTCTGACTGCCGATAGGCTACAACAAAGACAATCATCTTCACAAGTGCAGGCAGTATGACTTGGTGGTGCCATATACACAATTTGATGCTGATGGCTGTAACAGCTCCCACTGTCAACCTGTCGGTGTGGAAGCAACTACTTGGCTGTTCGCATATTGACCCTGGATTGATATCAGTTGGTGAAATTTGCCTTGCTGCAACTAAAGACATCTTGCATTAGAAGTGCAGATGGTTACACCATGTATGTGGCTGTTGTCCTTAGTGTGACTAGTTGTTTGCAGTGCTGGCATGAAGGGACACCACGACCACATCGATGACAGCTAGGAGTTGACACATGTGTTTTAATGCAAGGCGGTAGCAGCTGTAGTGGCGCGCTGCAACTGGGCGGCTGCTGCTGGCTGCTGAGCAACACGTGACCTCATGGTGTCGCCTGTGATATGCATCAAATGCAGTTGCAGTTGACATCTGTGGTTGCTGCTGCTCTGAAGTCTCCTGCTGCTGGAGGCGAGATGGTGCCTTCTCCCTGGCAATGTCAGTGGAGCTGGCACCTGGTTGGATCCTTCTTGCTCCTTTACACCTTTTGAATGCATTGCAGCCTCTCTAACTATTCATATGTGGCTCATTACAGTTGCAACATTGCGAGATATTTCTTCTTGGAGCACCATTTGTTCTGGTGTGCTCCAGCACATTTTGCGCACTGCACTGGCATGGAGCAGTCCATACTCTGGAAGAGTAGCACTGCACCCTCCTGTTTTGCACAGAGAGGTTCCACTATCACCCTGATGTTAGCTATCTTCTGTACATGGAAAACGTTTCGGTTTACAGTATTGTCCTCCAGGATGACCAGGAACATGGGCAAGTTCTGGGCGACTTCACGATACCCACAGATCAGGGAGTGAATTCCAGGGCAACAAGCTCCTACTCCAGATGTTGTGGATCCATCTCCAGTGGCAGGCAGCGGAAAACTACTTTCAGCTTAAATGCCAGTTGGCAGTCGTGAGCAATTTAGATTGCACCCATTCTAATACTTTGGCATAGGTTGTGTGCTTTTGCCTGGGGACAATAAAATCGTCATCCTGAGTCTTCTACTTCTGCTACAGCCTGTTTGTGCCAGTCTGGAGGGAGGTTTCCTCATAGGTAATGGCAAGCGCTTCTGAGAGGTTTGTGTGACCTCCATAGACTCATCTTATGGTGATGGCTTTGCTTTACCCCTGGCTGGTGTGTCCAGCATTGTTATGCATGGCATGCTAACCATGGTCTGAATCATGGCAGTGTTGTTCAGCGGGATGCAAACAGTCTGCCTCACAGTCGAGATGACGTCTTGTCACCTTCATGGTGGTAGATCTGCCCACTAGTTGCTAGGCGATGATAATCCCTTCGTCTAATGGTTTACTCCTCCTGTTGGAGTGCATACCATGACACCTGTACCGAACATTCATAGGCAAATCTATGTCCACTGTCCAGACCTGCAGTCTACTTGCTATTTCCGTCTCCAGGCGAACAGTGTTTAAATCTTCTGCTGAGATGTATTTCTTCCTCCTTCCTAAGGAGTCGAACCACTGTCAGTGAAACCACAACCTGAGAAGGGTGCATGTCTTATTGTCTGAATCTGAACTGCGTTATCATAGGTTGGGGCCAGGTAGGGCTGTAGGCAGAAAAACTCCCACCAGGTGGCAATCTGGTGCACCTTTTACCTTAGCACCATGAAAATTCCCAGTCAGCCACTCTGCCATGTCTTGAAGACACGATAGTTTGATTCGAAAAGTGAAGCCCTGCTAAACAGAGTTAGCTACTTACAGAATCCTAGCAAAGAACATTAGGTGTGAGCTGCACCACTGCTCAAGCTAGTTAGGGTGACAGGTAATGTGCTCAGGCGTTAAGCATGCTGATGCAATGTCATATGGAGACTCTTCTACGCATGTCTATGTCAACTCCACTCATTTGTTAGTGTGCCTGGCAGTGACTATGCTTACTTGCAGTTTTTTCGTGAAGTACCGACCTTGTCTCGATATCTTGCTCTTCGGACGGCATTTCACAAAATATATGTACAAAAATTTCAGTTTAGTTTAATATTAATATTCATTCAAAGAGTATAAGCACTTATCGATCAGGAATGATTTCGGCTTCACTTTGAATAAGGATCCTTTATTACACCCGGCAGTTTGTTTCACCATGTCTGGCCATCAATGCATTGACTGTGATCTGTTAATTTTAGTTTAGTTCTTTGTCTGTAGTATCAGTCTTTCTTTCCTGTATTGTAGTCATGCATGACAGAGTCCTTGGTTCCTTTGTTTTGATGTGTCACCAAAAACTGCAATAAATTCATAAGGTTACAATGAGTAAACTATTTGGTATTTAAGATATACAAACATTTCGTTGCAGGAGTCTCTGTACCCTAGTCCATGGATAATCGTGATTGCTCTTCTCTGCAGGGTTAATATTCTGTTCATATGTAGACATGTGTCAGCAGCAGAGCCCCATATTTCTATCCGATAATTAATCAGTACAGAAATTGCCACTTAGTAAATTATTTACATTATGTGATCGGAGATTACTGGTAGGTGCAGTACACAGCGAATTTATTTTCGTACCTGTTTTTGTCGCTCTTATTGGCTTTTTTTGTTAACCAGTTTGTAATCAGCATCTGTCAGGGCCTACTGAATATGCGTAGGAACTGTAAAATAGATCCACTCTTCTGAGTGTTCGTTCAACCACCGCCTTCTTGAGCTCCGATTCTTTCTAACATTGTTACTGACAACAAAAATCTTTGTTAACTGAAGACGCATAGCACTTTGTAGACGAAAAATGTGTGACTGCGGTTTGCTAAGTTCCTATGTCTAGCTGAGGCTGTAGCACTTCGAACTTACGAAGAGATACCATTTGTTAATTATACTTCAAGCAGCTCTACGTCACTTTGATTGAATTACTACAGCTTATATGCTACACAGAAGCCTAGCGCGATTTGTGAGTTTTTTAAGACAATATCTTCATGAAGGTTGTATAACAACGGAACGAGGATATCACCGTTTTCTTCGGACTTTGACAATGTGGATCGAAATATGACTGACGAAGGCTGTGGGTAGTTTGTTTTGGGTTTGGTTTGAAATGCGCGTGCGGCAAAGTGCGTGCTAGAGTATACGAAATAAAGAAGCGTAAAGCACAGTGACGCAGCTTTGCATCGTAAATGCGTTGTACGTGAATTCGGTCAACTTTTCTGACTGTAAGTATGAGAATCACCAAATGGTAGTTTTGAGTGCTTAAACATTGTAGTTAACAAAAATTTTAATGTATTCAGGATTTTCGTCGCAAGAAATAAATGTAGTGGTTTACTACGAATGGAAGTTAACAATTAGATGGTGTGACCAGCTTTACCAATTTTCAGACTCGATAGCGTTTGAATATGAAAGCTGTAAGAATTCATAAATTTGGAAGTAAAGATGCGCTTAAGCTGGAGACAGTGCCCATACCAGAAGTTGGCGAATCCGAAGTTCTCGTGCGTGTTAATGCTGCTGGTATTAACCCTGTCGACACTTACATCAGGGAAGGATCATTTGCTGTTCTGCCGACGCTTCCAGCTATACTGGGCAAAGAGGCAGCAGGCGTTGTTGAGAAAGTAGGAGATGGAGTCCAAGGTTTAAAGGTATGATAGTACAGTGTTAATTGATTAAAACAATAGACGAGATACACAATGAAAGTAAAGCTCTCCATCCCTGAAATTTTCATTGTTATCTTGCACTTCGTTTTTAAGGTACCGTATCTTAAATGAGTTGTCAGTATGTATAATTTCTTCACAATTTAACTTTTTCATGTGTCAATAAACATGCTTCAGGATGTTATATCTACCGACTGTTCCCTCGCCAGCCATATAGAGTAGTATAGAAGTAGCAAAAGAGGTTGTTAAAGAAGATATCCAAAACATGCGAGCTTGCTAGAGTCCATTCATATGCCACAAGGAATGGTTAAATTTCAGAATTCACTGAACATAATTATAGGCCAGTGTATGTGGTAGTGTCGCACTCCCCCCTCCCCCCTCTCGTCCCTACCATTCTGCCCTTCGATGACATTTTAGTCGTGGTGGCAAAGTGATCAGCAATGCAGTGTAATCTTTATTTTCATGCCATTTTTAATACACTTTTCATCACAAAACTAAAACTGCTAGGCAAATTCAGAAAACTTGTGTTAGATAATGGACAAGTCCCAGATGGGTATTTTAATGTGTAATATTGATATATTTTGGACATAAGCTACAAAAAATGCAAGGGAGCTCCGCTATATAGCTATTACCTGGTTACTGTATGTAACAGTTTAAATCGACTAACATAATTGGTTTTTAATTTACAGAGGTAGGCACTCTTCGGGTCCAGTTTCTGTATGTTAGCCTGTTGTTATTGGAAATCTACTCAAGTTGACATTCATTGGAGGTAGATTATTTTCTGTTAAATTTTTTTTTCCACTGCTTCAACATATACCTTGTTTTCTGCAGATATGGAACAAGGAACATCAGGCTATGGAAATTTTAATTTGTTCCATTTCAGATAATACTGTTGGAAAAGTAGCACCATATGATCAGTGCTTGATGTTTGGTATTTACCCTGTAGTTTGGAGAAGAAATGTTTGTGCTAGATGCATCTAAGCTGTGCTGTAGACATGTCACGAACTCTCATCAGTGCACTTATATGTTTTAGTGTAGCCATTAATAAAATGGTTAGGCCCCTACTCAATTTTGAACAGTACAAGAGCTGGAAGAAAACTGAGTTTGTAGTTGGGTAACGTCAGACAAGTACCAGTAGCACTATTAAAGCTTCAGTTTTTGGTGAATTGTGACTCTTTGTTGAATCTACCAGTTAATGAATTTTTTGTAGAGAGCATACAGCAAACATCAAGAAACAGTTATGTGTATCTGAGTGAAACATGGCAGCATTATGACTTAAGACCTGCTGACTTCCATACAATAAACAACACTCTAAACATCATAAGGATTAAGATTAGGTTCTTGACATAGTGTGCTGTTTTGCATGGGTCGTTTATGATTCGATTGAATCTACTGGTACTGGACTTCAGCTTTGATCTGCGAAGTAATAATCTTGTGCATGTTACATCATATGTGTGCAGACATTACAAGAACAGTACACTGAAAAAATTGTATTACATTATGAAATGTAGGTTATGGGGGCATACTGATCTGTAGCTTAGCCTAAGGGCTGCATTAAGTTGAAAGATGGCAATTTAGTTGTGAGTAGGTGTTGCCAGTGAATGGGAAAATAGAATCTTATTTGTGGTGACTTACTAATTTGCGGCATATCCTGAGGTTCATGTTAGGTTGATAGGTGACAGTTTTGTTTTGAGTATATCAAGTGGGGTCAGTAGGAATGTTGAATACAAGTTGTTGTCTTTGACCACTGTCATAATGGTAATTACTGGTGTCATAACACCTTTTCGTGCATCTATTCACAGTTCCATTGTCAGTTGATGAAGCCAATGAATATGGGGAGAAAAAAAGCTGGTTGTGGTGACAGATTGATCTGTAGCTTTGCTCAAGATCCAGGTTAGGTTGGGAGGTGACAGTTTGGTTGTGAATTGGTGAAGCCAACAAATGTGATATTAAAACAACCTGTTGTGGTGACAGATTGAACTGTAGCTTAGCCCATTTGGAAAAATCGCTAGTAACTTAATGATATAGTCACCATATTGTTTACAGCATTTGTCGCATGTTTCCTATGTCACTGGTCAAAGCCAGTGACTCATATCGAGTGTTTCTCTGTACCTGATGAAGTGGTGTCAGACTTGAGTTAATCCTTTTTTTCTATAGACAAGAACTCTTAATCACCACTTCACCAGTGAAGTTAGTGGGTCACAAGTTTGCTGTGAAAATAACACTTCTTTCATATGCCCACTTGTATAATTGATAGGTGTGTTTCAAGTGGGTCAGTTTCACGGACCACCATTCCAGAACTGAAGGTTCTTTTCAGAGTTCTGTATTTCTCGAATGACACATCCACATTTTTGTTGAATCATTGTAATAAGGTCATAAAATGATTTTGCAAGTTGTGATAGTGAAGCAGTGTGGTAGAGAAGAGTTGTGGCACTGGAGGCATGCTGACGCAGACCGTATGCTGTTGTGCATAGTATAAACCAGGATTACCGGTCTCTTGTGATTCATATGCCACTCCATTGAACCTGATTGTGTATTTTCTGTATGTGATGCAGGAGAAAAATAAAGACATTAATTAGGAATCGAAACATCAGTGCACTTGTTTTGTGCTTACAACTCTATTTTGTTATGTGGCCTATAAATAGAAATACTTTTAGTAGCCTATTTGGTGACTTAGAGAGTTATTTTCTGGTGTAATATAGCAAAAATCAATTGACATTTATCCTGCAAAACTAGGTAATAAAAATGATCTTTGATAAACTTGAAATTTGGTAAACTTGGAATTTTACACCCAACCTGCTGTTGTAGTGACTTTTTTATGAAACATTTGGCTTGCGGAGACATCTCTTCAATTAATGATGATGCAAGAGGCCATAAGAAAAAAGATAGAAGCTGTAAAGACTTAGGATTCTTGACTAAAATCCAGAACATATACAAATTCCTTTATGTGACAAGCAGGCTACCGGGAATCCCCAGAGATGAGAGAGAAAAAGTGTGAAACGCATCGTACTAGCTATTGCAACATATTATTTGAGTCGTGTGAATGTATTACTTGCAGAATTATATAAAGTTGTATTCTGTGGAAAATTTGTATCTCCTTTCTGATTAGCAGCACAGTCGTAAATAGGCTAGTGTTAATTTTTGCAGCATACAGTTTATTAAGTTGCCACGCCCCCGCCCCCCACTCCCCCCCCCCCCCCCCCAATAGGGAGCCAGTTTTGTAGTGAGCAATTTGTTTAGGGAAGCTGTTTCCACAATAATGGAATACAGATTAGTGTCATGCTGGAAAAGTTATATCTGTAAGTTAGTTATTGGTTGTAAAATAATTTATTTGAATATGGCATTTGCAAACAATAATAAGTAGAAGGATTACGAGGGACTATAAATACAATACATCATTTTCTCGCACAGAATGTTCTGTTTTGCCTTCAGCAAGTTATTTTTAAGTTACTGTGTAAGAAATCACTCTTATAAAACAATTCACAACTTTATATCATTGCAGTTAAAATAAGAAAACTATAGTACTCCTGGTGAAAATTTCAAAGTAATATCTCCTGAGGTCCAGTTATTACTCTGAGGTAATCAGAACATTGTCAGACAGAATTTTTGCTTGCACAACTTATTACTTGTCTTTACCAAGTAATGATAATTATTTTGTGTCAGTTGAAAGGCGATCTGGTCAGTTGTGGGAACATAGTGCCCTGTACATGTCTTGTAACTGTGGGCAGGTTTGGTTGTGGGTAGGTGCTTACCGGCTGTGACTTGCCGACAGTATTGTACTCAGAAAATAACAGTAATGAGCAACCTCTGAGCAGCAGTTGAAAAGCTTTCCATCAGGTGTATCATCGAAGTGTCGCTTCTGAAAAGTGGCACCTCCTCACTAGCAGCATCTCTGTTCAAGGTTCTGAAAATTTTTTGTGGGTGTGAGTATATGTCTGATTGGCAAGCTCGGTTATTCCATATTTAAAAAAAAAAAAAGAAAAAACACGCATACTCACCAAGAAAGTTCATCTCAGAAAGCATTCGTATGTTATCTTTAATTATGTTTAGTTTCTCCTATATATTTACGAGTTCTGCATCCTGTTGAGATTGCAATTCTGCAAAGTGTCTTTTGACAGTCTCAATTGCTCAAGGCAGAGCTTATTTCCTTCACATTACTCTTCTCTCAAAGGCATTCTAAGTGCATGGCAGTACATGCTTCCTTTACACCTCATCACCCAGTCTCTTAAATTGCTTTGGAAAAAGTGTTTGCATGTTGTAATTTTCAGTCTGTTGTCTTGGTTGTATAATTTAATATCTAACACACATTGGGTCGTAGAAGAAAAAAAGAGAACATTCTCTAGAGAAGATGTCAGAGCAAAAGGAGATCTCTGATAAAGTTCTTAGTTTCATATGAGTAAAAATTTTGATGCATATTCTCTCACCAGGGACCTCTTTCCCACCACCTCCTCTCCTTTTTGATAAATTTCTCACTGTGTTTTGTGCGCTACATCAGGCACAGAACTATCCATAATCGTACATTTCGTTTACCTTGTTAAACCAGGCAAACTTTTCAATGTGCAAATATGGACCTGGCATCAGTGTGTTCTGGAAGAGTTGAACTATGTTTTTATTTTAGTTTTATGTGCGGCAACAAATTATTAAGACGATAAGCAGGCAGTTTACAAAAATGAACTTCTGATGATGTTACTGAATTTTCAAGATGCAGAAATATTTTTTGTTATTGGATTTGAATGAACACAGTTTGCAAACAAAATCTTAAGAATATGTTGCATTTCCATGTACTCCAAACCTGAACTTTGTGAGAGTTTTCTAACATGAGATAATTTTGGTTAACTGTGAAGCACAGTGGTCCCCTTGCGCATCAAGTACTAAAAGGTCACCTGTGCAATTTCATTGCCAGAAACAGTTCACTAAGTTTCTAATCAACAGTCATTAATTTTTTGATCCACCGTATTTCTATCATAACATCAAATGATATTAATGCTGTGAGAAAACATGTCTTAAGAAGGCCAACTGGCACTGGGAGAAAGAACAAAAGCAATACAAAAAAGAGTACCTTGGTGTTTCAAAACTTAGAACAATATAATTTTGTTATGTAGCTACTTACCATTGTAAACTGCGCTATCAAACATGCAGCTAGATGCACATGTGCGTCATTTCTAAGGTGATAATAGAAAAACTCCACTGACATCAATCTTGTCAGTATGACAGGTGCTTGAAGTGTCACTGTTACTGTAGTTACTTAATGTAATAATCATCTCAGCCACTGAATTTTCTAAAACATCCTCATTCTGTCGTGCTGGAGTCTGTTGAAGGCCTTCTCATCAGTTGCTTGATATTCTGGAATGGTGTCATTAACCATGATGCAATGCTATACCCTTCCTCTCCTAAAATTAAAGCATTACACTGGTTCTTTCTTAGCATTTAGCATACATCAGAGTTTCTTGATATCCTAGCATTGTGTACATATACAGGAAATGAATGAAACATTGACACTAATAAACGTTTCACTGTTACCACATGTTGCCTGCACATTGATGCTAGGAAAGAGCTTCCATTTATTATTCATCTCCATGTACAGAAGGTTCCATGAGTGATATGTGCATGCAATCAAGCCCCCCACCATACGTGGAAACTGATACCTTGTTTGCCACTTAACTTTGGCCTACACTGTTTACAGTTCTTTCAAAGAAATCAGATCCACAAAGCTGCTTTTTGGGTAACAAGATGAACAATGTCTGAAGGCGAGCAAGATGGCACAGTTGTTAGCACACTGGACTCACATGTGGCAGGATGACTGTTCAAACCCACATCCAGCCCTCCTGAATTAGGTTTTTTGTGATTTTCCTAAATCGCATCAGGCAAATGCCGGGATGGTTCCTTTGAAAGGGCAAGGGCGACTTCCTTTCCCGTCCTTCCCTAATCAGATGGGACTGATGACCTCGCTGTTTGGTCCCCTTCCTCTGATCAACTAACCAACCAACATCTAAAAATGTCAGTGACGCAGTTGTCTGGGGTAAGCCTAAGTCTTCTACACCAAACTGAAAACTTAGGTCTGCTAAATAGCAAAAATATTTTCATTTTCACTTTGTTTGAAAGGATGCTTCCTCTTCTTTCATGATTTTTGGAAAGAAAGCGATTTACCAGCCAAATATGTTTTCATTGTTAAACCTGTATAAACTTCTACAGTTTGTCCTTTCAGTATTTCTCCAGGTTACATATATATTTTTTTACCTTCTGAAAAACATGAATTCTGTCAGTTCCACTAAAAGAATTTGCTAAAACTTAACCTCAACAGAACTTTTAGTTAGCTCGAAGTATGCTACAGACCTCATTTCAAAAAATGGAGAATGTTCTCCACTTTTGAGAAAATTCTGTAATTTTATTCATACGATATCTCAATTGGTTGGAAGCATGCTGCACCCATAACCCAGAGGTCCGTGGATCAAAACCACGCTCTGCTGCCAATTAAGATCCAGAACAAGGATCGGGATTAATTTAAGGAAAACACATGGAGGGATGGCCCAACTTGATGCATTATTTGTCATTTCCAAACAAACATTTTTGTTTAATAACAATTCAATCATGAGCCAACAAAGATTCTTGTGAAATCGTACAAATAGTTAAGATTTTAAAATTATATTCACAATGTATAAGGACATTTGCATTATACATAAAACTACAAATAGTACTCAGAAAATGTCAACTGTGCATCAAAATGGTGGTTGGACTACAAACAGCATGGCAAGTTGAAAAAGAGAGAGTTAGAGTGAGAAGTGATATTTATGAGTGTATGATAAATCTCTTTCCTCAAAAATATTTCTCTTCTTCATACCTCTGTGTTACCACAGATGACGTGTCACTGATCTCATTTGTACCAAGATTTGTACATGCGAGGTGCCGATTTGCTTCCACCACTCAGGGTGGAATTCAGAAGTTCTAATAAAAGTTCACCAACCTGCAGTCTTCTATAGTTGTTGTTCGGTGCACAGAAAGCAGTACGTAGATTGTGAATCCGTAATCTTGAGGTTGTAAGAAACTCTTAGCGAGAAACTGTTGTTTTAGAAATGATTAGATTTCCAATCAGTTTGTTTGTATGGTTGCCACTTGCTTCTTATTGGCAGAACACTAGAAACTGCACTTTAGAGTCACAAAGATTTCTATTTTTCAACAAATTAATGAACTGCATATTTTTATAAACATACATTGCTAATAAAGTTGTACCAGTCCTGATTTACACACAAGACATTGCTAACTAAGTCTTAACTGATATCGCGATGAACAACATGCTTGTCCTCTGAGACTGCTGAATGAGCTCTCATCTTACAGCTGAACCACTACGCCTGCCATCCAAGTTACGTGCGACCCAA
Source organism: Schistocerca cancellata (assembly GCF_023864275.1). NCBI lineage: Eukaryota > Metazoa > Arthropoda > Insecta > Orthoptera > Acrididae > Schistocerca > Schistocerca cancellata. The sequence goes on along the minus strand of NC_064630.1, from coordinate 492,173,182 downwards.
AGATCACCGAAGTTTTCTATCTGCCTTTTCATTTTCCAGTTGTTTATTATTCTGTTGTTTATTAATACTTGTGAAACAATGGAATGAAAGTGCGCTATTGAGAGATGTTTTAATTTGAAATTCAAGTAAATGTGCAGTTTAGTTCATCTAATGTTAATAATAGAAGATAACCGTTTTGGTGCACAACTTCCAAATGTAGCAGCCAATCATAGAGGAGGACCACAATTTGGGTGGTCTTTCTCATGATACCCGTACCAAGCAAATCGTCTGTCATCGGTACCTCACACCAGATAACATCATCTCGCAACAGTTGCATTCTAAACTGCTCTAAAAAGAGCTTCTTGTAGCCGAATATGTTGGCTGCAAAGCCAAAAATATTACAACAGTTAATTAATTAAATAAACCTGTGGTGGCACTCAGGCCCAACAGATAGTTCACAAGTGTGGGCTAATCCCTCAACAGGACTCAAATATAAGTTCAGCAAACATTAAATAAAATACATTAAAATGCATACATCTCCACTGGTTATTCTACTATCATATAAACAGATATGGCAAAGCTGCCCAAAGGCCGCCCAGATGTAAAAGCAAATCAAACAGTAGTACTTCACTGATTGCCCACAAGCCTCTTCCACACAAACCACATTAAGTACTTAAATAAACAACCAGGCCCCCAAAACACAATTAAATTGATGATGACAATTAAACTCTTAATTTTTTAAAGAAATGAAGAAACTTAGTGCTCAGTTTGGCCAAGGACTTCCAACACACGCCCACAAGAGCCTTACATGGTTCAGTTACTTCTAATCTGGTGACACCCTCCACCATAGCACAATACCACAAGAATAACAACAAACTATTCAACTTGCGGCTGGAACAGGAAAGCTGCTGGATTGTGTGACTTGCCAGCACTTAGACCTTGTGCGATGATGGGAAGGCCGCAAAAACAAAAGGAAAACGTGTCGCTGCCCGGGACCAACAGAAAAGCAATGTGTCCGCTGCTGCCGATGCAGGGCTGTCAACATATACAAAAAACAGACAGCAAACAGGTTTGATAAAAATTAACATACACAGTAATACTTAAATGGGCAATTGAAAATTGAAATACTAAAACTATAGTGTGGGAGTGGCCCACTCATAACGCTGCAAGTTAACCTTCCTAGCAATGTACAAGGTCATTTAAAAGAATAATTACATACTAATTCCAACAAGATTTAAAAAATAGACGTATACATTTACGGGGGCCTCTTAGGGGCTAATAGACACTGTAATTGGGATATGCACCAAACAGCAGATAGCCGGTTAAATTTTACAACTATAATCTGAAGGCTTTGTCAGTATGGTGCACGAGTCATGCATACACACAGGACCACACATGCATGCCTTTAGACTGAGCGCATACAACTTTTGTTACAGGCCAAACTTGCCCCACGAAGGGCCATGTGGTCTACAATACAGAAATTACGATCAACAGTATCAAATACTCAATAATAACAATCCATGATTTCAAGTGCAAGATTAACATTGCAAAATACAAGCTTGTCACATAAGGAAACCTCCAGACTGAGACACACAGCCCCAAAAGGGTCACTGGAAGGCATTAAAAATAAATAAATAAATATGGATTCCTGGTCAGCTCACACTGGGCAGAATTGACAATCTTTAAGTACGGTACTTACTAAACAGACTTCATAGATAATTCAAAACAAATGCCAAAGTGCCAATAACTTCAGGACTCCAGGTAGGCACCGGATAATACTGCCCTGCTGCTTATAGTTGCTAACAATTTGTTCAATACATCTTGGCGTATTAAGCACACCACCGTTGATTGATTCATGTTGTCAGCAGGTTGCATGTGGAGAGAGTCGCTGCTTGCCCACTAAACTCGCCAGTAGCAATGGTCAGTGCTGCAGGAAAACATGAGCCCCATGGCCAAACAGTCAATGGAGTTAACTCGCTGCAATTGCCAGGATGCCAGGTACTCCAGCACACTCACCCAGCTCCGTGTCCGACAAACCACTCATCACAACACAGCCCCAGAGGGAGTACGTAACTGAACAAAGATCATATGACAAGGGCCAGAGTCGATGGAATGCATGCACAAGTGGCACCAGTAGGATGACGCATGGAAGCCACCTCAACTCAAACATATTGAGGTCCTTTGTGAGAAACAATCACTTCAGGCAAACCCCCAAGACAAAAGCTTGACGATAAGGCCTGGACTGTGGGACGAACCTTAGTAGAGTGCATAGGAACCATGAAAGAAAATTTGCTGAAAGCATCAAAACTATGATCCAATTTGTATTCCAGTAAGGACCCGCAAAGTCCAAGTGCAAATGTTGCTACAGTGCTTGAGATTTGGGCCATGCAAAGAAATACTGAGGTGGAACTGACATGTTCAGCACAGGCTTGGAACTGTGAAGTAAATTGTTCAGTTTGTGCATCCAGACGGTGCTGTTCAATGAGATCATGCCACTGCATCTGTGAACGATGTTCCATTGGCCTTGGTGGAGCAAATGAAGCATTTTAGGCTGGAGAACCTGGGTAGTCAAACACGTGACTGGTCATTATTGGTGTGAAGCAAAATGACACCTTGGCGAACTGCGAGGGTGTGCCGATGGCCAGAATATTGGCAAACTACCAAGCTACGAATCTGTCTGGCTGAATGTGGCCAAGCAATGCGGATGTAGTGCAACAGGATCTGCAAATCAGGAACTGCTGCTGTTGTCTGGTCAATTCTCTGGTGATTGAAAGGAAAGCATGTGTGTCTTGTGAATCAACATAGCAAAAAGAAGCAGAGGACTCAACAAATGTGGAATCTTGGCCAACAGGGAGATAAGAAAGAGCATTTGCGTTGGCATGCTTAGAAGTGAACCAATTCACAATCACAAATTGGTAATTTGATAAAGGAAGACCCTGCCATTGCAGCTTCTGGGCTGTGCTTGTTGGGACTGGCTGAGAAGGGCTAAACAGAGATTGTAGAGGTTTATGGTCAGTTAACAAGTAAAATTTTGTGCTAAAAAGCTACTGGTGAAACTTAATGACCCCATAGACAATGGCGATAGCCACCTTTTCAGTTTGTGAATAATTACATTGAGCTTTCTTTAACAACTTTGAAACAAAGGCAATCAGCCTATCAACAGCACTGAATTTAAGTGGTAAAACTGCACGGATTCCATCAGAGGAAGCCCCTACAGCCAAAACCACCACAAAATGAACAAGGCATCGATCACTATGCAAAATGTCTTTCATCTTCTGGAAAGTAGACTGACACTGTTGTGACCAAACAAAAGCAACATTCTTCCTGTGCAAATTATGTAAGGGACCCATGATCTGAGCAACGTTAGGAATAAATCAGACATAATATGTGAGCTTCCCTAACACAGAGTGGATGGTCATGGATAGCAAGATTGATGACAAGTCCTAAATACTCGAGTTCACTCTGAAAAATATACACATTTGTCTCTGTTACATTTGATACCAGCTGCAGACAACATTTGAAAAACAGTCTGAAGATTACTAATGTGTTCTTAAAGAGTGCTACCTGAGACTACAGTGTCATCTAAATACTTTGATCACAAAGGAACTTTTGTAGTTAGCTCCTCCAGAAAGCAATGAAAATAGTGGGTGCAGAAGTACTGCCAAACAGAAATCTCGGACATCTGGAGAGACCCAGATGAGTGTTAATGACAAAGACTTGTTGTGATGGCTCATGCAGAGAATTGCAAGTAAGCATCACGCAAATCAGTTTTAGAAAAGTAATGACTGGCACCATATTTCTCCATCACTTCTTCCAGGCATTGCAAGGGATAGCTGTCAGTCACTGTTGGAGGATTCACTGTTTTCTTAAAATTAGCATACAATCGGAGTGTACCGGATGTCTTCTCCAGAATAACAAGAGGGGACACCAATTGACTGGCAGTAATGGGTACTACAACCCCACACTCTTGCAAAGTGGTGGTTTTGTAAGCCACATGGTTTTGAAGAGCGTAAGGAACAGAATGAGCTCTAACAAAACATTGCCGTGCGTTGACCTTCACTGTGACATGGGCAAAAAAAATTTTTGCTTTGCCTAAACTGTCAGAAAAGAAATCCTAAAATTCTGCATGTAACTTAGCAACACTGCCCTAAGGACCAAAAGAAGAAAGAGTCTAGACCAAAAATATTAGCAGGTTTCAGAAATTTGCGGGAAGGCTACAAGTGTCTGAGACAGGAATGTCTTGGCTACTATGCCCCATCAGCATGTGGCGCAGTATGCACAACTTAGGTCTGTCAAGCAATTTGTAACTGCTATGGTTGGACAAAATCACTGACACTCCAGTGCCAGGTTGCAAATGGACTGCTTGTCCAGCAGTAGTTAGAGACACAAAAAGTTTGATGTCCTCATGTAACACTGCAGATGAGTTGGGGGCCTTTTCTGTATGGCTGTTACACTGTTGCTTTTCATTACGACTCTGTGGGGCTTTGAAAACATACCACACACTGTTTGTGACTTAGACGAGCATCAAGGAGTAGTAGAAGGGCCTGTGTTATGCTTCTTCAAGCACACAGACTTTATATATCCTCATTTGCTGCAAAAAAAAGCATCACTTCACAGGAGGGGCAAGATCGGTGTATGAGTGCCGTATTATAGTGAAGATGTGACTTCACACCCTGTGCTCGATGTGACGTGTTTACGCAAGCACTGTGGCTGGCCGGCCTGGCTGCTGTTTGTGAGTCTGCTGTGAGGCCTGTTTGTCATGGCTATTTGCAGAACAAACAGGTGCTACCTGAAAACTGTATGTTGCACTTTTGCAGGATTCTTGATAGTCTAGGATCTGCAGAACCTGTTTCAAGGAAGGGTCAAGGTATTTAGAAACCTGTTCCCAAATTCAAGTGTCAGCTTTATTGTGCCTGATGGCATCACAACTTGTGGTGTCACATGCTAGTCACATTTGAATCTATGCTGTCTATTAAGGCCATGCACTTCACTCGCCAACTGACGGTATGTCTGCCCAAGTTGCTTATGCAACATAAAGAATTTGTGACGGGAAGTCGCCATTTATAACCTGTCCTCATAATATTTTGAAAGCATCTGCAATAGGCTCTGATATGGTACTACTTCAGGGTGGGACATGGGAAACAATTTTGCACACAAGCGATAGTAACTCCTGTTATGGCCAAGAAATAAAAATATTGTCAATACCTTGTATGTGATGCGCACTTTGACCTGTGTGAGGTACTCTGTCCAGTTTTTCTTTGGCTTGTCCAACTCAGTAAATGGTAGCACATATGCAGGTGGTGCTGCTGCTATTAGGTCCAGCATCTTGTGTGAAGTCATTTGTGCCATCATCAAGCAATTCATCACTTCAAGCAGTTGCTCTGTTTGTTGACTCTGAAACTGAATAACCTTAGTTAGGTCAACCACTGGCAGTGCAGCAGGTGATTGTGGATTGGCAGCCATTGTAACCAAGCAACACCAAAGCAACAAGACAGTTAAAAAAAAGGGGGGGGGGGCACGAAAGCAGCAGCCTCAGAACTTGGAACAGAAAGGGCACAAGCAAGAGGAACACTGGGGTCAAAAAAGCTGGACAACCAAAAAAAAAAAAAGCAAAAACTGACCAAAAGACAACAGAATACAGAACAGGTGAAGATGGCCACATGTGGGAATGATTGCTCGTTGCCATGCATGTCGCCTGCTGAAATATTGAGCCATGCTGCCTCTGGTCCATAACTGTGAAAGGGTTGCCAGTGTGGTATTTTGTGCATCAATTGACTTTTTTTTATGTCCCACAAATGTTCCATGGGTTTCACGTTGTGCGGTATGGGTGGCTGAATCATTCACTCAAATTGTCCAGAATTGTCTGACATGGTGCACTGTCGTCCATAAAAATTCCATCGTTGTTTGGGAACATGAATGGCTGCAAATGGTCTTCAAGTAGCTGAACATAACCATTTCCAGTCAGTGATTGGTTCGGTTGGACCAGAGGACCCACTCCATTCCATGTAAAAACAGCTCCGTTATGAAGACACTAACATCTTGCACAGTACTTTGTTGACAACTTTGGTCCATGGCTTTATAGTGTCTGTCACAGTCAGACCCTGTCCTCAGCTCTTACCAACTGAAATCAGGACTCAGCTGACCAGGCCATGGTTTTCCAGTCATATATGGTTCAATTGATATGGTCACGAGCCCAGGAAGGATGCTGCAGGTGTTGTGCTGTTGGCAGAGGCACTCGTGTTATTCGTCTGCGGCCATAGCCCATTAACACCAAATTTCACCACATTCCTAATGGATATGTTCATCACATGTCCCAAATTGATTTATGCAGTGGTGCTTGTCTGTTGGCACTGATAAATCTATGCAAACTCCATTGCTATTAGTTGGTTAGTGAAGGTTGTCGGTCACTGTGTTGTATGTGATGAGAGGTAATGCCTGAAATGTGGTATACTTGGCACACTCTTGACACTATGTTTCTCAGAGTATTGAATTCCCTGACAATTTCCGAATGAAACGATCCATGTTTCTGGCTCCAACTACCATTCCACATTCAAAATCTGGCACTTCTCATCATACGGCCATAATCACATTGGAAATCTTTCACGTGGATCATGTGAGAATGAATGACAGCTCCGCCAATGCACTGCCCATTTATTCGTTGTGTACACAATACGACCACTATCTTTATATGTGCACACTGTTATCTCACGACTTGTCACCTCAGTGTGCTTGCATGCGCAGACATGGAAAGATGAACGCCTGATGCACTTAGCTCTTATTAGTCACTCAACAGTTTTGTAGTGCCGGTCAGTATCCAACAAAAAGAGAAGATGCAAACTTTCTTTAAATTTTGAATAGTCACCACCTTTTCTTAAAAAATGATGTGACTCCGAGAAATGTTAATTCTTTTTTTGAATGGAAAACAGGAATGAAATTCATTCAAGTAAAAAAAATTTTTTGGTTCCAACATTTTATTAATTAATAATTTAAATCAATTATTTGTGTCCTGTAGCATATATCTTGAGGGAGAACCTTCAGGGATGTTAGAGGAATAAAGGTATACACCAATATGACAGTAAAAAGTCCCGAATGGTATATATAAAATTCAAGGAGTTCCGTATATACATAAGTGATGCGACGGACAGGATGAGCAGCAATCTGCAGCTGTTTGCTGATGATGCTGTGCCATGTAGGATGGTGTCTTCGATAAGTGACTGAAGGAGGATTTAAGATGACTTAGACAGAATTACTAGTTGGTGTGATGAATGGCAGCTTTGTTTAAATGTTGAAAAATGTAAGTTAATGCAGATGAGTAGGAAAAATAGTTCTGTAATGTTTGTGTACACCAATAGTAGTGCGCTGCTTCGCATGCACCGAGCAAGGTGGCGTAGTGGTTAGCACACTGGACTCACATTCGGGAGGACAACGGTTCAATCCCGCATCTGGCCATCCTGATTTAGGTTTTCCATGATTTCCCTAAATCACATCAGGCAAATGCCGGGATGGTTCCTTTGAAAGAGCATGGCCAACTTCCTTCCCCAACCTTCCCTAGTCTGATGAGACTGATGACCTCGCAGTTTGGTCTCCTCCCCAAATCCACCCCAACGCTACTTCACACAATCATATTGATTAATTATGTAGGCATAACACTGCAAAGCAATATGAAATGGAATGAGCGCATAAGGATGATAGGAGGGAAGGCAGATGGTTGACTTCAGTTTATTAAGAGAATTCTAGGAAAGTGTGGCTCACCTATAAAGGAGACTGTGGGGTCCTGCTCACTTGTCTCTTGTAGGGTGCCTAAAAGATGCTGCTTTCTTGGATAGCTATACAACAGTTCAAGGAAATCACGTTAGTGGTTTTTATGGCAGAAAAGTAGATTGACAATACTTAACTTTGTATTTACAAGAACAAGTCACAAAAGATTGGCGACATGCAAACAGTCAGTGTCCTTCACTAAATACAATATTCATGTAAGCAATGGATATGGATGTTTAATAACTGCTCTGCTGGTGTCGGTGTACTACTATGCGGCAGAGGCTGGCAGGAGTAGTGCTTATATTCTCTTGTAGAGGCCGCTTCTGTCATGGTGTGGTCCTAGTCAGTGGGCTATTAGCTGATGTCGTCTCGCAGCCTTCTCTGCTCATGTGCTCATGATCTTCATGCCTGTGCATGTTGATACACTGGAACACATCTCCCCCCCCCCCCCCCCCCCCCCAAGCAACAGACCTTCATCGTGTAGGGGAGGCAGGAGGGTGGATGCCTCGCAGGACTGGAAGCTTGGCTGCAGGGGACGTAAAGCTTCCGGTTGTACGCCGCCAACTGGCCTGCACTCTGGTGGATATGGCCCCTGGAAAACGACCAGAGGGGTACGTGTCCATCTCCTGATGCCAGGAACCAGATAAAGAAGGCGGCGACTGCTGCGGTGTGGGCGGGTCCAGCTCCATCTGTAGGAAGAGAGGAGGCAAAGGCTCTGTCTCCATGGGGTCGTCTCACGGTGTCGTGAGGACACCCTCTGGCAGCTGCTGTGGCCGTGCTGTCCTGTGCACCAGTGAATCTTGGCTAAGAGACATTGCAAGATCATTGTGCACATGACAGAGGCGAAGCTGATTTTGATATTGGCACTGCAAGCGATTTGGGCCTGAGATAAGAGGTAAAGCTTCTAGGCAAAAAATAGATGACAACACCTGAACTGTGCTACGTGACGTTGTCGAGTTCATTGGCACAGCAAAAGGAAACTTTCTGTATGAGTCAACAACAATCAAACAGCGAGTGTTCCAAAAAGGTCCCGCAAAGCTTATGTGCACACATTGCCATGGTGATTGCGACTTAGGCCAAGCAGAGAATTTTTGTGGCGGAGTGGACTGATTTGTCACACTTGCGTAACACTGTGATGTCATGTGTTCTATTTGGGCGCCCATAACCTGCCAAGAACAATTTTGACGTGCTGACTGCCTCATACGAACAATCCTCCAGTGTCCTTGGTGAAGTAGTTGCAACACTTCTTTATGCAAAGCTTTAGGGATCAACACAAGTCATTTTGCACTGTCATTTTGAGCAAGAATCACACCTTTCTGTACAGCAAGGCTATGCAGACGGATTAAGTATCAGCACACTACAGGGTTCTGTATGCTATACAAAGAATGAGGCCAAGATGTGTAAATGTATGTCAGCAATATGTTCAGATCTGGATCAGCTTCCATGGCCAGTGCAATTTTCTTATAGTTCAGCAGGAAAGACTGAAGCAATTCAGAATCCTGAACTTGGTGTGACAACAAGATGCAGCAGAAGTGTCAAACTCTGTATCAGGGCCAATCGGAAGACTGAAAGCACATCCACATTCCATGTTGAGTTGTCGGACAGTACAGAATCTCGTACTGGTATTGAGACAACAAAGCCCATCTTTGCAATTTCTGGGCAGTTTGTATAGGAACCGGTTTCATTGGATTAAACAAGAACTGGAAAGGCTTGTGATCCATTACTAAGTAGAATTTTCTGCCATACAAATAGTGATGGAATTTAGTGACACCATACACAAAAGCCAGTGCCTCTTTCTTAATTTGTGAATAGTTATACTGAGCTTTGGACAAAACTTTTGATGCAAAAGCAATAGGACTGTCTTTATCACCAATTCTGTGCAAAAGCACTGCACCGATTCTGTAAGAGGAAGTGTCAACTTGCAATACAGCTGGTTTGTCAGGATCAAAGTGAACTAAGCATCGAACACTGACTAGTTTTTGAAAAACTACTTGGCACTCATCTGTCCAAACAAGGGGGACAGTCTCACGATGCAATGGAGCTGCGATTTGTGCAGCATTCGGTATAAAACAAATATAATAGTTCATTTTCCCTAAGACTGACTGCAATTCTGTGATATTGCAAGGAACTGGCAAGTCTTGTATAGCTAACAAATGCAACTGAAGAGGATGTACACCTTGAGTGTTTGTGATATGACCAAGATACTGCAACTCGGGTTTAAAAAATCGCACTTGTCCAGTCTACACTTTAGTTCTGCCTCAAATAACACACGAAACAAAGCACATAAATTTACAATATGTTCCTCAGATGTACAACCTGCTACGACAATATCATCCAAATAATTTGAATAGTTTGGTACTCGAGTAGTCAGCTGTTCCAAGTACTGTTGGAAAATGGAGGGTGCGGAAACACTGCCAAAAGGCAAATGTAAATTGTGAAGCGAGTCCAAGTGAGTATTTACTAGACACACTTTTTAAGATTCTTCATCAAGCGGTATTTGAAGATGTGCATCACGCAAATCAATTTTTGAAAAGTAGCGTCCAGTGCCTAAACTGTCCATGAGATCGTCTGGGCATGGCAATGGATAAGTATCAATGACAGTTTGTGGGTTGACTATAGACTTTTAAGTCAACACAGAGGCGATTGCAACCTGAAGGTTTTGGGAGCAAAGCCAGTGGACTTGCCCATTTACTAGCTGACACGGGCGCAATAACTCTGCTATCTTGCAATTATTTAAGTTCAGTGGCGCCTTTGACTCGTGATATAATGGAAACAGGTCTGGCCTGACAAAATTTCAGCTGAGCATTGTCTTTCAGCATAATATGTGCAACAAATTGTTAGCTTTGACTAAACCTTCAAAAAAGAGCTAGCTACACTGTCTTTTGCATGGAATGCAAACCCTGACAACACAGAACGGGAATGTCTTGTTCCTTATAAGCCATCAGTTGTGTGGTAGTTTTAGACAGGTGTGGGGAGCCTAACAGTTCAGATGTGTGACGATTTAGCAGTGTGATAGTGGCACCCGTGTCCAACTGAAATTTCCCACGTTTTCCACAAAGAAGTAAATGAACAAAAAGTTTGTTTGACTGGCATATCACTGAAGAAATTTCTTGCGTGCCAGTTTTGCAAATGCCTGTTGCAGACTTTGAATATACTGCATTTCTTATACGGGCCTTGTGACGAGATTTTTGTGAGCTGGCCGAATTCTTGTGTTTGTTCTGTTGCAAACATGTGGATTGTACATGTCCTTTCCTACCACAAGTGTAACACTGAGCTTGTCAGGAGGGCCAGTCTTGGCATTTGTGCCGTGATTAACACCCAGTGCAAGACTTAATTCTGTTCACCTGTGTAGTTACTTGTTAAGCAAACTGCTGACATGGTGTGGAAGGTTGTTTACTCGGCGTGGCAAGTTGCTGCCGCTGAATGGGCTAACTGGAAGCAAGGGACTCAACGTGACAAATAGCTGGCTGCTCAAATGTATGAGCCGACATTTCACTGGAATTGTACTGATCTAGTATTTGCAGTAGCTGCTGAAATGATGGATCGGGCTGTTTCAAAATTCGTTGCGAGTTTGACATCAGGTACATTGTACACAATCGCATCACACAACATAACATTTGAATATAAAGCACCGCAAGCCCATTTGAATTTGCATTTTCTTTTCGTACCCTGTAAATCTGTTACCCTCTCGTGATAAGTATCGTCTGACCGTTTTTTGCAATGAAAGAATTGATACCTGTTACCACATTCGCTTGTTGGTCATAATATTTTATTAGTGAGTCTACCAGTTGTTCGTAAGACAGTTCACTTGGAGTGGCGTTAGGATATAATTTGTTTATGAGGCGAAACACTGCATTTCCTACAATGGGTAAGAAATAATGACTTCCCACAGTACTTGGTTCGTTGTGAGCAACGAGGTGCGCTTCAAACTGGGACAACCACTCGAACCAGTCCTCTTCTTGTTCAAAAAAACTGTCGAAAAGATGGTATAGCAGCTGTAGCAGGTGGTGCTTGTTCCATCGGGTGCACAACATTGGCCAGTAGCTGCTGCACCTTGTTGAGTACCCTAGAGATTTGTTGTGGCTGGAACTGAAACATCTGCATTAGCTACGAGGGTAATCTCAAAAGTAAGGTCTCCTACTCTTTTTATAAGTACAGTGCTCTGTTTGTGTGGCAGTTGGTCACACTTTTATGAAGAGAGCTTCATGCGCTGTGTGTAAACATGCGCATGCCACGCTGAGGCACTCAGTCTTGAATTGGCAGCCATTGAGAATGGAGCTCCCGTTGGATGTTACCGCAAAGTGCGAATTGCGCACAGTTATTTGCTTTTTGAACGCAAAGGGCACTGCTGCGATTAAAATCCATCACCAATTGACGGAAGTGTATGGTGAGTCTTGCATGGATGTCAGAAATGTTTTTAAGTGGTGTAGAAAGTTTGCAGCTGGTCAGACCCCATGACAAACAAAGGAGTGGGAAACCATCAATTTCTGAGGAGACAGTGTTGATGGTTGAGCAAAGGATGCGTGAAGATCGGCGGATAACCCTGGATGATCTCTGCATGTTGGTTCCTTAGGTTTCCCGAAGCACCGCTCACAGAATTTTAATGGAAACATTGTGCGCAAGATGGGTGGCGCACATGCTCACTGAGGACCACATGCGGCAACGAGTTGATGCTTCCCACGCATTTCTTAATTGCCTTGCAGCCAAACGGGACAACTTTCTGGACTCAAAAGTCACGGGTGACGAAACTTGGGCATACCAGTTTACACCTGAGACCAAGCAGCAATCACGCCAGTGACGGCATCCTTCTTTGCCAAAGCCGCAGAAATTCAAACAAACACAGTATGCCGGTAAAGTCATGACAACCGTTTTTTGGGATCGGAAAGGGGTATTGTTGGTCAATTTTATGTCCACTGGAACCACAATTAACACTGACAGGTACTGTGAGACTCTGAAAAAACCTCAAACGGGAAATTCAGAACCACAGAAGAGGAATGTTGAGCAAGGGCATACACATTCTCCATGACAACGCTCGCTCACACATCGCTCGGCAAACCGTTGCTCTCCTGCAACAGTTTCAGTGGTCCTGACTTGGCGCCCAGTGACTATCACCTGTTTCCTAGGTTAAAAGAACATTTGGCTGGAAAGTGATTCAGCTCTGATGATGAGGTGAAAGAAGAGGTAAGTAACTTTATGAACAGCATGGTGGCAAGCTGGTATGACATGGGCATACAAAAACTGCCACATCGTCTACAAAAATGTTTCGACAGAAATAGTGATTATGTTGAAAAATAGCTAAATGTTCAAGCTGTAAACTGATGTAACCATTATAGAAAAAAACAGGTCTATGTACTTATAAAAAAAAAAGGAGACCTTACTTTTGGGATTATCCTTGTATGTGGCATCTAACACTTGCAGCTGTGGCGCCTGAGTAGGGGGCAGGGTGGGTATTTTAGAAGACAAGGCAAGCAAGCAAAGTACATACAAAAACAAAGAAATTTTCTGCAATGCCCACCTGAAAACACTGATTAGCAAAAACGACAAATAACTGTTAAAGCAACTAAGCATCCCTGCAAAGGAAATAAGAGAGAGAATCAAGGCATTAGCAAACAAAAAATTTCGTGGCCGTCAGGTGTAGGATTTGTTTGTAATTCCTCATCGCCAATGTGGGGTCCTCCCCACTCGTCTCTTACAGGGTGCCTAAAGGATGGTGCTTTCTTGATAGCTTCACAACAAATCAAGCAAATAACGTTAGTGTTTCTTCGCAAAAAACTAGATTAACAATACTTAACTTCATATTTACAAGAAGGTGTCGCAAACAGTTGGTGACATGCAAACAGTCGGTGTCCTTCTCTATGTACAGTGTTCATGTAAGCAGTGGATATGGAGCGCTAATAACTGCTCTGCTGGTGCCGGTCTACTACTGTGCGGCCAAGGCTGGCAGGAGTGGCACTTATATTCTCTTCTTGTAGAAGCCACTCCTGTCGTGGTGCAGTCATAGTCAGTGGGCTATTGGATGAAGTCATCTCACAGTCTTCTCTGCTCTTGTGTTCTTCATCTTCTTTCCAGCCCTTGTCGATATGCCAGAACAGAAGCCATGTATAGAACATGAGTGCAAACTATTCTTGATACTGCTCGAATGTTTGGGATCCCCACCAGGTCAGATTAAAGAAAAACATTGAAGCAGTTCAGAGTCATGCTGCTAGATTAGTCACTGTTAGGTGTGATGAATATGTGAGTATTAGGGAGATGCTTTATGAACTTAGATGGGAATCACTGGAGGCAAGACAATGTCCTTTTCATGAAATACTGTTGAGAAAATTTGGAGAACCAGCATTTGCAGCTTTCTGCAGAATGATTCTGCTGCTGCTGCTATATATTTAGCTTGAGGACCATGAAGCTAAGATAAAAGAAATTAGGGCTTGTACGAAAGCGTATAGGAGTCATTTTTCCCTTGCTTTATTTGCGAGTGGAACAGGAACGAAATGATCAGTAATGATAAAAAATACACTTCACCATGCACCATACTGTGGCTTGTGGAGTATATATGTGGATGTAGATTTAGATGTATGTTACATATGACTTTGCATGCAATGGTAAGGATAGAGAGAGGCTATAGAGTGGTGTGGCAAATGTCGTCCTAGGAAAGCTAGGCAAGAGTGGAAATGATGAGTATCAAGATAACACAGCAGACAGAAGATTTACTTAACTTTTGTTTCTCCAAATGTAGGAATGCACATTACAAATGGTGCAGCAAGAAATGGAGTGCAAGTATCACAATGTCAACCAGGAAGAGGCTCGCTGTATTAAGCATGAAAGGTGGTGTCATAGTGAAGAGGCTGCAAATGCAAGTGGGTTGAGTGGCTGCCACTGGCTGTCCTATATCGCAGTGGCAGGGGGGGGGGGGGGGGAGAGGGCATGTTACAGAGCCGCTGGAGGTGTGGTTCAGTCAGTGGGCGAGCTGGATCCCATGCGGTCGCTATTGGCGTCGGACAGAAACTTGTAATTCAGTCACCAACTTATGTGATACCACAGAGTGTATTCTCCAAACCGCTTTATCATGCAAACCCAAGAATGTTCTCCGAAATTCCGGGACTAAAATACATTCTCCATTTTATTCGTAAGACACATTTTTCCCCTTAATCATACACCACAGGTAACATTCATGACATTCTAATATGAAATTGCAATAAATAAAATATATTCACATTTTTTCTGCACAAGACACTTTTCATAATCTGAACACAGATTGTGGTAGTAGCTGTACAACTAGCTATCAGTTTATAGTCCAACCATGATAACACTTACCAGTAGATATTGAGGAACTCTGCATTACTTTCTTTTTATTATCCAAAAACTAGAGAGAATTGTTTTCTGTAAACAGTACTGCACAGCTTCGATGTATTTAAGGAATTGCATAATGAAAAAAGTATTGTGTAATGTGTATTAATTCACAGATAACCAGTTACTGTCAAGCAGCTGTCTTAGTCACGGTTTTATTATTACACCTGTTTAAAGGAAAATTCCTTGGCATCAAATACATAATTATTATCAGTTGCAGTATCTGTCACTTATACATGTGTGTATTATACATCCATCCACCAGTCACTAGGTTCAAAAATACACATGTCCATTGCAGTAATTGACAGATTGTCGTATATAAACTGCTGTGATATTTTCCCACAAAATTCATTGCAAATACACTGGCTACAATTCATTTAATATTAAATTTCAATCGCAATATCCCCCTTCCCTTCCCCTTTTTTGGCCTCCCTTCCACTCTCTCCTCCATCCGTTCCCCTCTCCTGCCTCAAACCCCTTCCCAACTCCCACCCACAGCCCCTCCCTATCTTTTGTATCCCACTTGGAAGGCGGCATTTGGGTAGGAGCAGGAGCAGGAAAAGGTAATACACGTCGGTACTGCAAGAAAGTAAAAGTGGTTTACTGGTGCAAGAAGAGTAATACATAACTTTGCACTGAGGTGCGAAGCCTTAGACCCGTTGTAAGTGAAGCGAAGGTGCTCTTCATCAAGTGGGGGAAAGTGGAGCAGAGCTCATAGAGCTCTCCTGCTCCGGCTAGAGTGCACTGTCGTCGGTGACTCATGGTGCCAACTTATGAACCTATGTTGTGGCATCGTTGCTATGATACCACACTATCATTTCCACACATCCCCTTCACCAACTGCCCTCGTTGCCCCCTTCTTCCCCACTTCCTCCTTTTCCCCCTACCCATCCTTCCCCTCACTCCTTTCCCTCTTCCTCCACCTCTTTTCCTTCCCTCTCATCCTCTTTCCCCTCCTCCTACTTGACCGTACTTTTCCCCTGCACTCTCTGTGGCCTCCCTATACCATGTGGACTCCCTCTGCCCCCACCCTCTGGCCTCCCTCTGCCTCCTGGCTGCTCTACTCTGCCTTTGACCTCATTCCTCCCTCTCTCTCCTCCTCTGACCCTCTGCCATTCCACCCTCCCCATGCCATCCCTATCCTCCTTCCTCCCCTCCCTCCCCCTTCCCTCACCTCCCTACCCTCCTTCCCTACCCTCCTTCCCTCCCCTCCCTACCCTCCTCCCCTCCCTCCCTACCCTCCTCCCCTCCCTCCCTACCCTCCTCCCCTCCCCTCCCTACACTCCTCCCCTCCCCTCCCTACACTCCTTCCCTCCCCTCCCTACCCTCCTTCCCTCCCCTCCCTACACTCCTTCCCTCCCCTCCCTACACTCCTTCCCTCCCCTCCCTACACTCCTTCCCTCCCCTCCCTACCCTCCTTCCCTCCCCTCCCTACCCTCCTTCCCTCCCCTCCCTACCCTCCTCACCTACCTTCCCCTCCTCACCTACCTTCCCCTCCTCACCTACCTTCCCCTCCTCACCTACCTTCCCCTCCTCACCTACCTTCCCCTCCTCACCTACCTTCCCCTCCTCACCTACCTTCCCCTCCTCACCTACCTTCCCCTCCTCACCTACCTTCCCCTCCTCACCTACCTTCCCCTCCTCACCTACCTTCCCCTCCTCACCTACCTTCCCCTCCTCACCTACCTTCCCCTCCTCACCTACCTTCCCCTCCCTCCCTCCCCTCCCCTCCGTCCCTCCCTCCCCTCCACTCCTCCCCTCCCTCACCACCTTCCCTCCCTCACCACCTTCCCTCCCTCACCACCTTCCCTCCCTTCCCTCCTCTCCTTCCCTCCCTTCCCTCCTTCCCTCCTCTCCTTCCCTCCCTTCCCTCCTTCCCTCCTCTCCTTCCCTCCCCTCCTCCCCTCCTATCTTCCCTCCCTCACCTCCTCTCTTCGCTCCCTCACCTCCTCTCTTCCGTCCCTCCCTCCCTCTCCTCTTCCCTCCCTCCCTCCCTCCCTATCCTCACTCCCATCCCTCCCTCCCTCCCTCCCTCCCTCCCTCCCTCCCTCCCTCCCTCCCTCCCTCCCTCCCTCCCTCTCCTCCTCTCTTCTCTGATCGCGCGCGCGCGCACACACACACACACACACACACACACACACACACACACACACACCACTCTCTCTCTCTCTCTCTCTCTCTCTCTCTCTCATTCACTCATTCTCTCTGTCCCTTTCTCTCTTTCTGCGATTTAAAAAAATGTAATAAATTATGCATCAGTCAGTTTGATTAATATTTGGATTGCTGTTATTAGGAAATAGGCATTGACAGTGCAGTACTTAGTTGGAATATAATTTTATAAAAGAATCTGATTTTGTAGTTAGGATGTGTTGTTAGGTATTGGCTCTTTCTAATCTTCTACAAGCTGACAGCAGACTAGCTTAACATTGGTATTTGTTTTTGTTGATAAAATGTCAGATGCTGTTTTAAAATGAAACATTTGTTTAAAACATCACAGAAGTACGAGAATCGTTGAAAAATACATCTAAAACATAAAAGTTCAACCAATACTAGACATAAGTGAAATCAACGAGTTTCTATAATGATAACTGATAATCTTCAAAGATTAGTAATGTTGATATGTAACAACATAGAACAAACATTGATATTTTCACTTTCTCCTACAATGTTTTATGTATATCATGAATTAGTCAGTATACCAACAAGTTCCTTCATCATTCATAACCAACTGTTGAATAAACATACTTATTGCATCAATGGAGATCATAGCCAGTCCATCATCAGTGTGAAACAGCAGTAGCAAGTTTTCTCCATAGAATGTACATGGATCTGAACAGCTCTCCCGTAAATTACATACAGTAAGAAATTTAACGAGACACTCATATGAGCACATACCATCATCAAAGCCCTCTGGTTGATACACACAAATTTCTTCCTTCAAAATACTATTGCGAAATCATCCAATTGTATTATACACAAAACATTTTGAACTGCAACACTCAAAAGGATTCTGATAATCTAAAATCTTGCTACAGGGCTAAATGTGTTAACATAAATGTGTTCCAAAATGTTAGCTATATATCTTTCTGATGCCAATCGAGCCTTATATCGAGCTGCATTGTTAACAGTTAATTTTGTAGGAAAAAACCACTGATTTTCGATCATTCTTTTGTTTCAGTTGTATAAACTAGTTCTCATTTTTTTATAATTTTTCTTCAGAGCATTTATTCCTTCCTATATCGCTTTCTTTCATTCTTCGGAATTTTATGACTGCAATGCTTCTTTATAATTCCTTGATGTCTTACAAAGAAGCATCATTCTTGATTGATGGCCTAAATCCTCACAGTTAACATGATGGTTTCTTCAAATTTCACCATTCACATAAATTGTGGCTTCCTTTATCTTTATTTTTTGTTTCCAGTTCACTCCCAGTTTGTCCTCCAGTGTCATGCAGATGGTTGCTAAACCTTATTTCACTTATAGCTACACGTTGGTTTGCACAATTCCATTAATCGTCCTCTTTAAAACTGACATTTTCAGTTCATTTTCTGTAACATCTTCTTTTCATCTACATCTGACGTATCAGCATCCCTTCTAATCTCTTGAGTATGTGGTTCCTGTAATTATTTGCATTTGAATTTTACATTGCTGTGTGCCCCTACACACATACCCAAAAATCTTTTTTGGGAAAATAAAGATGGTATCCACAATCATCATAACCAACTACGTATCACTTTGAAGATTTAGCATCAAACATCTTGCATTTTTGCTTAGCAATCCAAGCCCAGCATTTCATTCCAAATGTCAAAAAATTAACAGAACAACTTTCTTTCATCAAAAATATTTCAATTGGAATTTTACCTCTAATTTTCGTGGGACCATTTCAATTCAAAGTGTACGTTGCAGCCAAAATTGCCTCCCCCATAATGCCTTAAGTAGGTATTCAGCAGAGCAGAGCCAAGAACGTGCTCTGCAAAGCCTGTCTGCTAAGGAGTGTATTGTGCAGTAATTGAACATCTTAGTAGAAGTGAGTGAGCAAACTTTGTACATTCTGTTCTTTTACTGTGACATCAGCTTGAGTCTTTATCATTTTAATCACCAGTGGCAACTTTTCTTTAATATCACCCTTGTATTGCAGAAGGTATATTGCCTTGAAACTCGAAAAACCATTCTTAAGAACAGCAAAGTATCTACTCTCCAGGTTTAGTGGGTTTCTGTACCCTCACTAAATGCCAGCCAGTGATGTTTACCATCGATGCACATACCACAGAAGCTGCTATCTGATATCTCTACACTATGAGCCTTCAAAAACTGGTGCACATAGTTTTTGATGATCTGTCTTTTCATACCATCTCTATAAAGTATCATCAATTTTAGCAAGGACATAAACTTTTTTTTACAAACAACCCTTACAACTAAATGATAAAGCTCATTTTCCCCACTGGAAGTAGCAACAACAATTACAGTATTGTCTTTGAGAAATACCTTTGATTTGCCATCATTTTCAGTTTTCTGGTTTATTCCTTTGTGTGTGCCTTTCTTACTGGGAAATAAGTTACAGTATGCATAATCATCTTCAAAATATTGCTCTGTCCACTTCTATCCATTGAAGACATATGCTTCAATTTGTACACAATTTTTCTTATTAGCCATCTTCCTTGGAGTTTCAAATGGTTTATATGTAATGTACCAGTAATGCTGATTTGTTAAATGATGTGTTGCACTGCAGTCAATGTACCACTTGCCACAGTCCAGTATGTATCTACAAAAAATTGTTGTGTATCACCATTAAAACTTACTTTTCAATTTTTGAAGAATCTGTGTGGTTACAACTTCTTGAACTTTTCACTGATGTTACACTAGTTGACAACACAACATAGTCTTTTCTTTTGTCTACACTAGTACACTTTTGTCTACACTAGTACACTTATCTGATCAGTGGTCCTGTTTCTGACATTTAAAAAATACCAAATCTGTTTTACGCTGTTTTGATAAGTGACCAACTTCACCACTTGAAAGTATATTCCGTCTTCATTCCTTTTTAATGAGATGTTTTTGATAGATGGCCTTTTATACCACCAGATGCTCCCCACAAAATGTTATAAAATTTGTGTGCCAAATCACTTTGATGATCTTGCATTCTCCATCACAAAGTACAGGTGTGGTGTTAAGCAACAGAATTTTTTCCTGCTTTAGCATTAGCAGTGACCCATTTAGCAAGGTTGGTTTGGTAATTTTGCCCGCTTTCTTCTGGCTAATCAGCTCATCATTTATGATATCAAAGATCTTTATGGTATCAAAGATCTTATTACACTCTGAAATAGTTTTCATTATGATTCTCCAGGTTTCCTGCTTTCCTTTGCAGTGACTTTCTCAATTTGCTGTCTTTCATTGGCCTTTGTGCCATCTTCTGTATTTCTATAACATCAAGTTATTGTAGTAATCGGCTATAACTATCATAATTCATGAAAACTTTACCAACTGTGCTCTGCTATGTTATAGTTTTAGGCCTGGAATTGCAAAACTAAAATGTACTTCATATGATATTCCATAGAAATAAGTTAACACCCACAGAAGATAATAGACAGGAGTCAAAACATGTTTGGGTGAACAGAAAAAGAAATACATTGTGTTTCGCAAAAGGTGGAGTTTATAATTTGACTACAGTGTGGCTGCTGGTGGCCACAATAAAACCACACATCTCACTCCGTGTGACTGGCAGTGGCCACGGCACAACAACACACCTAATGCCAATTGCCTGGTCTGGTGTGGTGGTGAAACAACCATAACTTAATTTAATTTGCGAACATGGAAAAAATGTCAACAGGATCTTCCAACTCCAAAGATGATTATTTATTTCACTGTCACTGACTATTATCAGGTCTTCTCACCTCAAAATATTAATTTTATTGCAATATTGGATCAAGTAGGCCTTCATTTACTCTTCAAAGTTAAAATGGTTAAAAAAACAAATGGATTCTGTTGCTATAAAATTTTTCTAACAAATGCCAAATGATTTAAAATTTTGGCAAGATTGCAAAGTTATCTTTAAAAACAAACTGAATATGTTTTCTGAGTTTCTCCATTTTGAATAAAAGATAGGATGCTGAGACCTATAGTTGAGAAACCTGGAATGTAGAGAAATTTATCTATTCACTCTTTTGGTAGGGCATGGCGTTTCAAAATATTTCATTTGTAAGTGCAAGCCATTTATGTTTACCATAGTCAAGAGGTGTACTGGTTTCTGACAGAGGTGTCTCTGAAGCTTATTTTTGGTTCATCTACGTCGACATTCATACTCCACTGTGAAGTGCATGGCAGCTATTCTTGGTCGACATAGAAGACAATACGAGTAACCCTCTTAGATTGTTTGCAGATGATGCTGTCGTTTACCGTCTTGTAAAGTCATCAGATGACCAAAACGAATTGCAAAATTATTTAGATAAGATAGCTGTATGGTGCGAAAAGTGGCAATTGACCCGGAATAAATAAAAGTGTGAAATTATTCACATGAGTACTTAAAGAAATCTGCTAAATTTTGATTATGCGATAAGTCACACAAATCTGGAGGCTGTAAATTCAGCTAAACACTTAGGGATTACAATTACAAATAACCTAAACTGGAATGATCACATAGATAATGTTGTGGGTAAAGCGAACCAAAGACTGTGATTCATTGGCAGAACACTTAGAAGGTGCAAAAAGTCTATTAAAGAGACTGCTTACACCACGCTTGTCCGCCCTATTCTGGAGTATTGCTGTGCAGTGTGGGACTGACAGATGACTTCGAAAAAGTTCAAAGAAGGGCAGCTCATTTTGTATTATTGCAAAATAGGGAAGATAGTGCCACAGACGTGATACAGGAATTAGAGTGGTAATAATTAAAACAAAGGTGTTTTTTGTTGCAACAGGATCTTCTCATGAAATTTCAATCACCAGTTTCTTCTTGCAATTGCGAAAACATTCTGTTGGCATCCACATACATAGGGAGAAATGATCATCACTATAAAATAAGAGAAATCAGGGCTCGCACAGAAAAATTTAAGTGCTCATTTTTCTCGCCTGCCATTTGAGAGTGGAACAGTAGAGAGACAGCTTGAAGGTGATTCTTTGTGCCCTATGCCAGCAGCATAGGGTTGTTGTGAATAGCAGAGTAATCGTGTGGATGTGGATGCAGATGTAGATGCAGATGCGGATACATTACCTATGACCAAGACCATTCATATTCTAACAAAGTGTTCTGCCAAAGTATTTGTATGAGTTTTCCAATTCCCGTTGTAGCACATTGACTCTGTAGTCATAGGATATTATGTTTTTTAGTTTTGTGAAGTGCACAGTTTTACAATTCTGAACATTTAATGCAAATTGCCAGTCTTTGCATCACTTTGAAATCTTATCAAAATCAGACTTAATATTTACGCAGCTTTTTACAGACAGTGCTTCGTTATAAATTACTGGATCATCTGCAGAAAGTCTCAGGCTAATATTAACATTGTCTGCAAGGTCTTTAATATGCAATATGAACAACAGTGGCCCTGACACAATTCTGTGGGGTACATCCAAAGTTACTTCTACTTCTGTTGGTGAATTCCATCCAAGATAAATACTGTGTCATCCCTGCCAAGAAATATTCCATCCAATCACAAATTTTGCTAAATACCCCATGCAATTGTACTTTGATAATAAGTGTAGGTGCGGTACTGAGTTAAATGCTTTTCAGAAATTGAGAATTATTGTGACTACCTGGATTAGAGAATGTCAGATGAGGAAAGTGCGAGTAACGTTTCAAAAGATTGAAGTTTTTGGAAACCATGCTGATTGTCATGGAGGAGGTGATTCTGTTTGAGCTCAGATGTTCTAAAGATTCTGCAACAGATGGGTGTCAAGAATACAGAACAGTAGTCTTGTGGGTCACTTATGCTACCTTTCTTGTAGATGGGTGTGACCTGTGCTTTCTTCTAACTACTGGGCACAGTATTTTGTTTACTGTTCCTACGGTAAATTATACAAGGGTAAGTCACTTACTATCCACAATTTAGTTATATTTTTGTTTATTCTGATAGTACTGTTGTTTTACATTGATGACACATGCTTTTTATTTGTTGGTATATCTTTGAACTTTCAAGCTGCTAGGTTAGTTTTGTTATCGCCGATGTGCTCTTAATCGTATCTGCTCCACTGTCTATTTGCACCAGAGAAGAGCAATGTTCAATGATCTGTTTTTTTGTTGTCAGAACGCCTATTGGGCCGAAATTCATCGAAGACTTTCGGTACAGTACAGGAACAATGTTTTGCCACAATGGAGTGCCCATGAATGGATTGAAAAATTCCAAAATGGTCGCACAAGTGTTATGCATGATGAAGGAGCTGGACGACTGTTTACCGCCCCAAGTGAAGAAACTATTGAGCGTTCACGTGAAATGATTCTCTTGGACAGACGATTAACTATTGATGAAATGGCACATCGTCTGCAAATTAGTCATGGTTCTGCCTACGAAATCATACACAAGAGACTTGGGTTTCATAAAGTTTGTGCAAGATGGGTCCCAAAACAACTCACACAGTTGCATAAACAAATGCACTTGGACATCTGCAAAAAACATTTGGATTGCTATGGTAACGAAGGGGACAACTTCTTAGACAGGATCATTACTGGTGACGAAACATGGATCCATCATTACGAGCCGGAGAGTAAACAGCAGAGTATGGAATGGAAACATCCAAATTTGCCGTGCAATAAAAAGTGCAAGACCCAACCATATGCAGGAAAACTGATGCACAAGGTCCAGTAGTGGAACATTATGTGGAAAGGGGCACAACAATAATCAGTGTACGTTACAGTGAGATGGTTACTGCCAGGCTAAAGCCTGCAATTTGAAGCAAATGCTGAGGATTGCTGACAGATGGTGGTGTGTTGTTGCATGACAATGCCCTTCTGCATACTGCTGCCCACACTACTAAAACGCTCCAGAAACTCAAATTTGAAGTACTGGATCATCCATATATAGACCTGATTTTGCCTTTCTGACTATCACTTGTTTGGCCCACTCAAACAGGCATTAAGGGGCCGTAAATTCGGATCGAACGAAGCAGTGAAGGAAGCGGTGCATTCCTGGCTTGCAGCTCAACCGAGAACCTTTTTTCATGAGTTTATACAACAATGGACCAAATGCATTGAAACTCAAGGAGACTATGTCAAAAAATGATGTTCTTGTAAGTTTCCTATTTGATTACAATAAAATTTTATAACTGCTTTGCGGATAATGATTGACTTACCCATGTAGTTAAAAGAGGAACTAACTCGGCCACAAAATCAGTTTAGAATCCTATAGGAATTCCATTGGGCCCTGGAGTCTTGTTAAATATCAGAAATTTAAGCTATTTCTCAACCTCTCTCATCAAGAACTGTTCTACTGCATAGATACCTATCAAGTACATGGTCAACGATCCTTTTAAACCTGAGCCACATTTCTTCTACAACCTCTTCTCCAAAGCTAAATACTTAAAGTTTCTTATTGAGGTATGACACTGCAGCCTATTCATCTAACTTGCTGAAAATATAAATTATTCTTCTTGTTTCAGTTGCCCTTTGTGCTTCGGTAATCATTGTTGCTACAACTTCCTCATGAATACTGACTGATACCAGTGTGTATGTCAACATCCTCAAATAGATCAGGTGTATATGTTGCTAGGCGATCTAATATACACTCCTGGAAATTGAAATAAGAACACCGTGAATTCATTGTCCCAGGAAGGTGAAACTTTATTGACACATTCCTGGGGTCAGATACATCACATGATCACACTGACAAAACCACAGGCACATAGACACAGGCAACAGAGCATGCACAATGTCGGCACTAGTACAGTGTATATCCACCTTTCGCAGCAATGCAGGCTGCTATTCTCCCATGGAGACGATCGTAGAGATGCTGGATGTAGTCCTGTGGAACGGCTTGCCATGCCATTTCCACCTGGCGCCTCAGTTGGACCAGCGTTCGTGCTGGACGTGCAGACCGCGTGAGACGACGCTTCATCCAGTCCCACACATGCTCCATGGGGGACAGATCCGGAGATCTTGCTGGCCAGGGTAGTTGACTTACACCTTCTAGAGCACGTTGGGTGGCACGGGATACATGCGGACGTGCATTGTCCTGTTGGAACAGCAAGTTCCCTTGCCGGTCTAGGAATGGTAGAACGATGGGTTCGATGACGGTTTGGATGTACCGTGCACTATTCAGTGTCCCCTCGACGATCACCAGTGGTGTACGGCCAGTGTAGGAGATCGCTCCCCACACCATGATGCCGGGTGTTGGCCCTGTGTGCCTCGGTCGTATGCAGTCCTGATTGTGGCGCTCACCTGCACGGCGCCAAACACGCATACGACCATCATTGGCACCAAGGCAGAAGCGACTCTCATCGCTGAAGACGACACGTCTCCATTCGTCCCTCCATTCACGCCTGTCGCGACACCACTGGAGGCGGGCTGCACGATGTTGGGGCGTGAGCGGAAGACGGCCTAACGGTGTGCGGGACCGTAGCCCAGCTTCATGGAGATGGTTGCGAATGGTCCTCGCCGATACCCCAGGAGCAACAGTGTCCCTAATTTGCTGGGAAGTGGCGGTGCGATCCCCTACGGCACTGCGTAGGATCCTACGGTCTTTGCGTGCATCCGTGCGTCGCTGCGGTCCGGTCCCAGGTCGACGGGCACGTGCATCTTCCGCCGACCACTGGCGACAACATCGATGTACTGTGGAGACCTCACGCCCCACGTGTTGAGCAATTCGGCGGTACGTCCACCCGGCCTCCCGCATGCCCACTATACGCCCTCGCTCAAAGTCCGTCAACTGCACATACGGTTCACGTCCACGCTGTCGCGGCATGCTACCAGTGTTAAAGACTGCGCTGGAGCTCCGTATGCCACGGCAAACTGGCTGACACGGACGGCGGCGGTGCACAAATGCTACGCAGCTAGCGCCATTCGACGGCCAACACCGCGGTTCCTGGTGTGTCCGCTGTGCCGTGTGTGTGATCATTGCTTGTACAGCCCTCTCGCAGTGTCCAGAGCAAGTATGGTGGGTCTGACACACCGGTGTCAATGTGTTCTTTTTTCCATTTCCAGGAGTGTATTTCTATCATGAGCGGACTTCCAAACAATCTGTTCTAGGTAGTTCTCTGAGAACACATTTAATAATGTTTCACAGGACATCTTGTCACATCCACCACTTACAAAACTATAATTTTCCAAATTGATTCTACATGATTAAGTATCCTCCAGTGATTAGACTATGAGTGGGGAACTTATGTACTAGCGAAGTTAGGTTTTCACTAAAGTTTTTGGTTCCATGTTGTAAGTGAGCCAGTTGATTGACAGAAGGATCTATATAGGTAATATACTGTGTTTTGCAACTGTAATGAAAGTCTTATTAAGATCAAATGTGTTTTGCTTAATTTTAAAGCATCTTCAGTGATCACTGTAACAATAAACTTTTTTCTCTCATGGTTCTGTTTACTAGGATCACAAACAGTCCAAATGTGTTACTTACTACTATAAACAGCATTAATTGTTATCGTTAGTCATGAATTTTTTTTTACTTCACTCTTCCTGATCGTCCACATGTACATGTTAGAGTGTATCGTTAGTCATGAATTTTTTTTTTACTTCACTCTTCCTGATCGTCCACATGTACATGTTAGATTGTAGCACACAGCACTTTCACTGCACTAAATATGTTCACATATCTGTCGTGAAGAACCACTGTCATCTCTTCATTTCACCTATGCAACTTGTGTATCTGCAACTGTGGAAAAAAGAAGCCAAAAAACAAAGAAGACAACATGGCTAGGAGTGTTTGATATTTCCTTTTGGCTGTGCTAAACATACAATAGTTTGCAAAATGAAATTGTAGTATTTGAATCTGGTCGTGCTATGAGAACAGTAGAATAAAAAGTAGTTATTGGGTTATTCTGTATGTTGGATTGCCCTTCATCATTATTATTGTTATTATTATTATAACAACTATTGTTCCCCTTTAGGAGAGTGATTGAACTTGAATTCATAATTTCATCTCTGGACTTTTTTCTTCTTTGCTTCCCAAAAACTCTTCATCCTCTCAGAGTGCTACTTCTTCCGTTCTTCTGTCCATTTTGTACCAGACGGGCACGATGTTCTTTGAGCAAACTTCACACTTATGATTTTATTCCGGCGCTCAGCACGGTCTTCGAAATTTTTTATGTTGATCTGCTGTAGATCCCTCTGGACTTCTTTCAGCCATTCTGTGCTGCATTTACTCTTTCTTATAATATTGAAAATTTTCCTTGCTGTTCTGGAGCCTTCCATCCTGTAGATATGTGTATAAAATTTGGTTCTGCATTTTCTGATTCCATCTGTTACTGTGTTGGTTTTTATATAGAGCTCGTTTTGTGATCTCTTCATCCAAATGCCGTTTTTGTTGATTGCCCATAAATCTTCCTGAGAATTTTTGTTTCTTGCTTTTCCATTTCCCTAATTTTTGAATGACCATCAATCACCACTGTTTCAGCTGCATAGATTGCTTCTGGAAGAATCACTGTTCTATCGTGCCTTAATTTTGCATCTGTCGAAATGCACTTCTTGTTGTAATGCATCCATGTTAGCTTGTAGGCCTTCTGTAGCTTGGTGTTTCTTTGTTCATTGGTGATTCAGTTTAATCCTGAGGACTGTATGGTTTCTCTGAGGTATTTAAAATGGCAGATTTGTGCAATTTTACCATGTTTTGTGATTAAAGGGGATTTATTTTCTGGCTGTCTTTAATTGCAATATTGTCAGCGAAAGCAAGGCACTTGACTTTAATTTGGTTCTCTTTCTTGATACCAATTTGGATATCCTTTATATGAGATTCACGTTCCCTGATGATCTTTTCTAGAACAATATTGAAAAGCATTGGGGATAGTCCATCTCCCTGTCAGACTCCAGTTTTGATTTCGAAGGGTTCTGATATTTTGCCCATGAATTTCTACATCTACCTACATCTACATCTACATGACTACTCTGCAATTCACATTTAAGTGCTTGGCAGAGGGTTCATCGAACCACAATCACTTTGGATGTTGTTGTTGTAAGTGTCTGTTCTGTGATTTTTCGTGTCTTTCAGTCGATCCCAAATTCTTCCATGATTTTAAACAGGGTTTCACAGTTCACCAAATTGTAAGCTTTCCTGAAGTCAAGGAATGTAATTACTATGTTTCTGCATTTCCTCATTTGTAATATCTTTAAGCACCAGATCTGTTTCACACATGATCGTACTTTTCTGAATGTGGCCTGACATTCACCAATTAGTGGATCTGCTTGGGATTCTATCCTGTTTAAAAGTGCTTTGGAAAGGATTTTGTAAGTGACTGGGAGCAGGGAAATTCTTCTGTAATTGTTGATGTCTGTCTTGTCGCCCTTTACATGTAGCGGGTGAATTAGAGCGCATTTCCAGTCCTCTGGTATTTGCTCCATCATCCATATATCTCATATTATATGATGTTACCCTTCATTACATGCTTGTGAAAATATTTTTTGATAACTGTTTTTTTCACCTTCCATAGATACATTTTTGTTTAGAAACCATATACATTCGTAATATAAAAGAGTAACATACCAAACTTGCTACTATTGGAGTTCAATATTTTTCTCTAATGTTGAATTTTTAAATGGGTAGTGAAGGCCCATTCATAAAAATGGATTTCATTAATATCCTGTAATCGGAATCATTTCACATCATTACAATGTGCCAAGGAAATCATATCTTTTCCTCATTCAACTGTGATTGCAAATTGTTCAATTCAGGTCCACTGGTGTAAACCAGGACTTTTTGAACTGTTTAATTATCCACTTTTTCCATGGTGAACTAGATATATTCTTTTATGCAGACAAAATTTTATGAATTTTGATTAGATGATCTTTTAAAACTTTTTCTTCTGTATGTTGGATTACCCTTTACCTGAGCCCTACTGTTCTGTGCTAGATGTAGGGCCCTGAGTGATGTTCCGAATTAATTTCTTAGTCTGGTTGCTGTGAACACTTTCTTCTGGTTTTCATAGCTGGTGATTTTGTGACTGTGTATGTACTTACGTCTGCTGCAACAAAGTAAGCATTTACTTTTTTCTGAATTTAATTGTATTTTACACTCAGCTATACCCTCTTAGTTTTTGGAAAGAAATATTTATTCCATATTGTATGTAAATACAGACTTCGAATCAGGAACGTCTGCTGAGTGCCTAAAATTGTTCAGGATTTTACGGCCATTTGTTAACAGGTTGCTTGTTTGGTTCATTCTCGGATTTTCAGCCAACATTTGTTTAATGATTTTACTGTTGTTTCACTAGCATGAGTGGCTTTCCCAGCCACTTGTGCTGGTGAAACATCAGAAAAGTCATTAAATAAACATTGTCTGAAGAGCTCAAGATAGAAGCCTGCAGGCAATTTGTTTGCTGAATGCGTGTTAATTATCAGAAAGAGTTTACTAGTATCCTGCTAATATACGCATCCTTAAGACTGGTTATGTTAAGCCACTATTGTTTATCATTTTCATGTTTTCATCCTTGAGGAAGTAAGCAAGGAAACATACAGAATGGGTTTAGTTCATATGAACTATCTCTACAGTAGGCACAGAGTTCAAATGAACTGGACTTAGATTCAGGAGGAATAGTGTTCTAATGTACATCTGGACATCCTAATTTAACTTTTATGTGTGTGTCTAAGTAACTACAAGCAAATTCTGTGATAGATCCTTCCTCCAACCTTCTCCAATTGAGGTAGTGCTCCATCATAAACCACCTTAACTTGTCCAACATTCCTTTCTTCCTTCTTCCAGATGGAGCAGACCTCAATGAAGATATCACAAGGAACTCATACCTGGACCGTCCTTATCCAGCAAGATTGACTGGTTGTATTTGACTAAGAAAAAAGCTCATTGAGTGTGACGTACCACATGTGTGAAACTACCTGTTTTGCATCTGTAAGTTGTCTGAGGGAATGGCCTGTCGTGCATGTCATTCAGCCATTGGAAAACAGTTGGGATGCATTGCAGCCATTTGACTACAGCCAGGTGCAGATAATATTTGAGATTCTTGGGTTGCTAGATTTGACTGAAGTATTCATGGATTATTTGTCTGCAATTGTCCCTGCAGTCATCTGTAATCATGCCATTATCTTGAAGAGAGGTGATTGGAATTCAGGAACATGTGTGGATGGGTGCCCTGGATAGCCAGTTGCATACATTGGATCACAGTGCAGTGCACTTCAGCAGCTTGCAGCATCTTGTGTATGTATATCATGAAGTCTTATGAATATTTGTAACAACACGGATGGAATATTTAATTTGTGGAAATAAAAGAATTGAGTTTTTGCAGTCTTCTTCTTCTTCTTCTCCTTTTCTTCTTGATCTTCACTTACCACATTAGGTAACTAACTGTGTTTTGCAATCACCCTCATACTTTCATAGTAGTACAAGTAAATGATTGCTATTAGACACTATTAGTTTCTATGTCTTTTAGCTCTATAAGATGGGTTATGTAATTAAGTGCCACACTTCGACCATAAATATAATAGACTGGCCCTGACGTCATTTTCGTGGCTCCAACATCTCTGGGCTGAAGTCACGTGAATGTTGGCAAAACATGGTTGTTTCGTGTTGCGCTTATGGCTGTACTCAGCGTTTTGTCGGGGAAATGGCATTACATTTCACGTGTAAGTGTGTCTAAGATAGTGCAGATGCGTTTATTGAAATCTGCTGAAGTGACTTTTATATGTTTTTTACACTTGAAATAGAGTATCACGTAAATTAAAGTGTTGAAAGTGATGCCTGTAAAGTCAGACTCATATTACATTTTGGAAAGTATCTGTGATAATTCGGTTACAGAAGTAAGTATAATCGTTTCTCGTTCCTACTCATAGGTTCTGTAAGGATGAAAACCGAAGGCAGCTTTGGATACAGGCCTTGAAACGGAAAAACTTTAAGCCGTTTGCACATACGCGCCTTTGCTCGAAGCACTTCGAGGAGAAGTGTTTTGATAGGTTAGTTATTATTTACAATGTATATCTATAATTTGTATTTACAGTGTCTGTCATTTTTAAACCTAGGCTCCAAAATTATTTTCTGAAACTGCAAAGTCTCACCTTTCATCTAAAATATCATTTTTTTTTAAACTGATAGTTTAAACTTTTGTAAAAATAGTGGGAACTGAACCTTTGAAGTGCCCCTAAAATTGATACTCCAAAATGAACCTGCTCCTAAAGTAAACAATTTTGACACCTATAGTTGACATAATTCCCATAGCCCATTTTCTTTTATAAGTGACTAAAGCTCGAAACGTGGCGAATACAATGTTTAAAGTTTTGACACGAGTCCACTCTTACTGTTTAAAAGAATTTTAACGACATTTTACTGTAATTGATAGTTTATAGTAATTTCGTCCCGCTGCCCACCAGAGTGTCGTTCGATGTATTTGTTAGATTTTATAAATGGTACTTTGAAGAAATCCAGGTCAAATGTAGTTCTGGCATAATTTTTCACAAATAAGAAAGTAGTTTTTGTTGGAAGCGTTTGGCAGTCAATTGAGAAATGTGGGGAAAATCCGATACAAACATAGGATGGCAGACCGCTGATTTGAAATCGCGCCACGTTTTGCCAACAGTCACGTGGTTTATGTTGGAGCCACACTAGCCCCATAGCTTCTGCACAGCAAGGCCAGTCTACTAGTATCTATGGTCGAAGGTGCCACATCTCCCATGCAATGCTGGAAACTTAAGAAATGGTAACCGTATTTCATTTTTCATTTGGGGCAATTATCAGTTTAAAATTTATTTGCAGAGGCAACAAACGCTTCAGTATTTCCTGTAAATTGAAACTTTATGTACTCATACAGAATACTGTGTAGTGACAATATTAGAACTAAGGCTGTCACTACATCACAACACTGTTTGCTTGCAGCAAAGGTTGAAAATATTGAAAACCATGAACAGGTACACTATTTGTCTGAATATTTCAAATTCTTTCCAGTTCAGACCCAGGGAACTCCAAGCTAAAGTAAACTAGTAGTACACAGGAGAGGCTTTATTATGTCTCTGCAGTGCTACACATATATCTTGTCATTTGCTTCTTATGTTGGTTCCCCATTTGGGAGACGAGAGTAAATTCCTTGCACAGATGGTGCCTAAAATGTGTATGTTGCTTGATGTATATAAAATATTAAAAATTTTTGGGAAACTGCAGTGGATAATACTCTGTGGAAGACCCTAAGCAATTGAAATATTGGTCTTTGTGTGGATTGTTTCACAGTCTTCTTTATTTTCAGCTTCCAATGATTTTTGTAAAGAGACTTAATTTCATAATGTATAATTTGTGCTGTTAAAAATTGTGTTATTTGTGAAACAAATAGCTGATAGCTATAATCACCTGTAATTTTATAGTCAAAAATTTTAAGTAAGTGGGACTGTGAGGTTTGCTTTATTTGCAAACTCCAGCTCAGTGTCTTCAGAATTTACTCTCCCAATTTCTTAACAATCTTTTTAACTTAAATATATTTTGTCAAGATGTGCAGATCATGCGGGAAAGGTCACACAATGTGGTGTACATTCCACCATTTTTATTTTATATGTTCGCACCCTTCCTTTCTTGCAAGTGTACTATCACAAAACCCAACACAGTAGCCAACCCATTGAGGGATGAGCTCACCGAGTACCCGCTCCATGGTAACTCACTGACCACATAGCATTATTGGTGCCTGAGCTGAAAACTCCCTC
This sequence comes from Schistocerca cancellata, assembly GCF_023864275.1. NCBI lineage: Eukaryota > Metazoa > Arthropoda > Insecta > Orthoptera > Acrididae > Schistocerca > Schistocerca cancellata. Next base: position 492,140,334 of record NC_064630.1, on the reverse strand, counting down.
CATAGGTCACGGGTTATGTATTCCTCACAGATGGGGCACAGGGACTCCGGGCAACAGTTAACAGGCAAGATTGTTGCTGTTGTGGCTTGGTGGCAACCATGGGGAGAGCCTGCATTCGGAGTGACTGCCACCGGGGCAGGTGACTTGCAAATGAAGTGGTGTAAACTTTCTTCTGCTGGTGGCCACAGGCCCCCAGTAGTCTTCTCGGAGGAAAGAATTACTACTGTGTGGGAAATATTACTCCACAATGTTTCCTTCCCTGGTTGTGGAGGAATGTAGGGCTAAGAGAGGAGTGAAATACTCCCCACAATACTTATCTTGCTATAGCATCAGGAGGAGGCCAAGAAAAAATATGATTGTTTGCTTGCTGTGCATATTACGGTGACTTTTGATACAGCTATGACTATTTCATCCTGTCTAGCAATAGTACCCTTGCCTTTTATGCCTTTTACATCACGCCCTCAGGGCTGCCCAACTACAACTGCTCCTGTTGGTTGGTGACCCTTATCCTACTGTTTCCCCCTCACACCCAGTTCGGGAGCATTGACTCCCAATCCACTGGGGATGTGGCTCCCCAACCTCAAGCTGGAGAAACACACTACTCCAGGATTCATCAACAGAAAAGGGTCCCTCAGGACACTTCCTTTTGAGGGTTCTGCTGATCTGCTTTCTGCATTGCCCTCCAGAAAACTTAGTTCACAGAATTGTGAATCCCTACACTCCCTGGCTATCAGGGCCTTTTAAACAATCAAACTGGCTGTGACAGAGTGACAGGCGAGTCTGCACGTACATTCTTGATGCTGCCTACAGTGAACATGTATGACTTTGGAGGTTGTGCCTGTTTGTGTGAAGATCTCTCTGGATTTTACTGTTTGTAGTGTTTATCTCCCTCCTCCTGATGGTGATTTCTCAGCTACCCCCCCCCCCCCCCAACACACACACACACACACACACACACACACACACACACACTCTCTCTCTCTCTCTCCCTCTCCGTCTCCCCCTCCCTCCCTCCCTCTTCCTCATTTTGGACTACTTCAGTGTCGCAACAGTTTGTCATGAGGAACTACGACCACTGGCCTGGGAAAACTATCAGAACTGTGCTCACAGCGCTCAGTATTCATCTCCCGATTACCGGTGCCCCCACAAACTTCAGTGTGGTGTGTGGATCTTACTCGGTCATTGATCTTTCCATTTGCAGCCCTGGTCTTTTCCCTTACATCCATTGGAGAGCCCATGATGACCTGTGTTACAGTGATCATTTTCTGTTCATTCTGTCCCTTCCTCATCATCACTCACCTGGGCGTCCATCCAGATGATCTCTCGACAATGTTGACTGGGTGCCTTTGACTCTGCTGTCACCGTAAGCACCCTGCCTTGTGGAGATATTGATGTGGTTGTCCAGAGCACAATCACAGTCGTTCTGTCAGCAACAGAAGTAGTGACCTACTATTCCTCGAAATCCCCCATCCAAAGAAAGCACCTTGGTGAACTTCTGAAATTGCTGTGCCCATTAGAGATCACAGACAGGCTCTCCTTCCATAAGCAGCATCCATCGATAGAGCACCTCATTGCCTTTAAACAGCTCCGTGCCTGGGCCTACCACCTAATAGAATAATAGGAACAAGAATGCTGGGAATGGTATGTTAAGCCATTGGACCATGTACCCTCCTTCACAGGTTTGGGCAAATGTTTGATGCCTCGATGGACACATTCTCAGGCACATAGGCTTGAGCATAATGCAGAGCGAAAAGTTTGGTGATAGCATCTTTGTCAGTGCAGACAACACCGTTCAGGGGAACACCAGGTACACCAGTGGGGGGCCACAGTTGTACTACCTGGTGTTCCCCATACCAAGATGCTATCACCAAACTTTTTGCTTGCATTATGCTCGAACCTATGTGCCTGAGAATGATCAGCCAGCATTTTGTGTCCTCAAACAGAGCATGGAGTGAATTCACTTACCTCTCAGTTGATGTCATGTGAAGCCATAAAATGATCTGTTTAGTGGATGGGAATTCCTGTGCCCTAGCCCTTTACCTTGACACAGCTCCAGGGCCATGCCACATCCACAGCCAAATGCTCAAACAACTATTGACAGATTGCCGATGCCATGTTCTTGCTATTTTCAACTTCAATAATGTTCTTTGCAAGTTGCTTAACATACGGTGAGCCAGCAGCTATGTTAGTAGCTTGAGTCTTGGAGTCTTCTGGCTTTGTCTCAGGGTCGTTTCACGAAGGCCATTCTACTGCTTACAATCTAGACTACCTGGAGTGTGTTATCTGGGCAGCTTTCGCCCATTCTCACCTCCTATTGCTGTCTTCCTTGACTTGCAAAAGGTTTATGACACCACATGGCGTCATCACATCCTCGTTACCCTACATGTTGGGGATCTCTGGGGCCAAGCACTTCTTGCTACCATGCTTTCCAGGTTCAAATTGGCACTTCTGAAAGAAACAACTCCCTCCCTCCCCTCCAGATACAAGAGGATGGGGCCTTGCAGTGCTCTGTATTCGGTTTACCCCTTTTTCTAGTGTTATCAGTGGCCTAGCTGTCACCCTTCATATATGCCAATGGTTTTTGCATGTGCCATTGATCCTGACTCCAGGCTGCCATATGAAAGGTGCAGTCCTGGCCTCTCACCCATGGTGTTCAGTTTTCAGCTATCAAAACATGTTATACACTTCTGTCATAGTCTTACTGTCCATACACAATAAGAACTTTACCTCAAAGACGAGTTGCTTAATGTGGTGGGGTCTTATTACCTTGTGGGATGGTCTTAAATGCCCAGTTGACCTGGCTTCTCCATCTTTGCCAGCTTAAGTGAACATGCTGGTCACATCTTAATACTCTTCACTGCCTTAGTAACACCATCTGGGGTGCAGAACTTTACACTTTTATGGCTTTACAAAGCTCTGATCCTGTCCTGTCCAGGCATACAGATTGACTTCACCCTGAGCATTGCAGATACTGGGCCAAATTCACCATTGTGGGGTCTGACTTGTAACAGGTGCCTGCCGGAGCAGCCCTGGAAACAACCTACTTGCGGAAACTGTGATTCCTCCACTACAGATCAAGTACCAACAACTGCTGGTCAGCTATGCGACACACATTCGCTGCTCGCTTGAGAACCTGAACTACTGTGTATTTTTTCCATAGTAGGGAGTAGGGCGATCCACCTCCCACAACAGTGGCCCAGGACTCAAGAATCATTATTGCAGTTCACATGCAGTGTCTCTAATCTGAACTCCAACTTCCCCTATTGTCACCTGTTGTCAGGTAGCAATCATGTACTCTCTCATGGTGCATACCCCCCTTTGGATTTGTCTCAGTCTATCCTTTTCACTGAAAGATTCTGTTGACACCATGGTTTTCTGCTGCTTGTTTCTTGCCATCCTTGCTGCATTTCCGGATTCAGAGTTGCTTGCATTGATGGCTTCACAGCTTATGCACAGGTAAGACATCCTTAATTGGCAGTGATTCGCCAAGTAGTCTTCAGGCTACTGATCAGAGCTACCCATGACACCTGTTGGTTGGGATTACCCGGGATCCATTTTCTGACTTCCAACAAACTGGATGGTCTGCCATTTTTGTCTGGACACAAGGTCACGTTGGGGTCATAGGGAATGAAAATACTGATTTCATGGCCGTGGAGGTGGGGGCAACAGAAATGGATCTTTGGTCAGCTGTGTGCTGTCGATTGTTGGAGACTTGGAACACGGTTTGGCGTGCCCTATTTTCTGTGAACAAACCATGAGCAATAAAGGAGATGAAAACCATGCGGCAGTCTTAACTTTGTGCTTCTCACAGGGAATCTACGGTTGTCCGTTGGCTTTGCATTGGCCAGACTTAGCTGACCCCTGACCACATCCTACGATGTGAGGATCCACTCCACTATTGGAGTGGTGCCCAGCTGACACCCTTCATCTTACTGGACTGCCTGAATTTGGCCACATTGTGGTAAAGCCTTAACCTTGGTGACATGTTGTCTGGTGCCAGCAAACGACATCCAAACGAATGACTTGGTTTTTCATTTTACCTGTGAAGATGATTTTTACTCGCCACTGTGAAGTAGGACACATTGGCCTTATCAGCTGCTTGAATAAGTGGAGGGATGCCCCTCGCTCCAACAAGGGGTCTATGGTGGCCCTTGCTTGGTGGTCTGGCCTGGCTCCTGCCCTTCCCACTTTTATGATTCTTATTATTCTTTTCTATCTGTTGTTTGTTTACTGTCTCGTCATCATCAGTTTTCTTTACTGAGATTTGTCAACTTATCCATGTTGCTAGTTTTCTTGTGGTAATGGAGGTTGAGGAAACACCAATCGGATACAGAAGGTGCACCTCCCATTGCAAAACTTTGTTGTTGGGGGTCTCCAGCTGCTTAATGGGCAGAGAAACTTGGCCACCTTCACTCTCTTAACCTCTCTCACTTCTTGTTTCTTAGAAATGGGAATGTGGAAACAGGTGCAGTCAGTCTTGACATCATGAGAGCATTTCAAACAGGAAACTCAGCAGTTCCTTGGGAAACAGGCAGGGCTCACAAAAGGATAAAATAACTAGCAGTGGCAAAATGTAAAGGCTTATCCTCAAAGCATCCCAGGGTTATTTGGAGTAACAGATGGGGACCAAATGAACTGTAAATGGCAGTGTGTTCCCTGAAATATTTGTAAGATGGCAGGGGAGAAGCACAGTTGCATTAGTGGAAATCAGAAGCAATGTTCCAGTGATGCCCCACCAGTAGATGAACCGGACACAAAGTGAAAGTAAAATAGACATTTTTCCCTGCTACAAAAACATGCATTTTGAATGCACCTGGGAAAAAGTGGGCGAGGTAAGTCATCAAGTCTGCTGTGTTTTAGAGATTGCAGGATGTATTCAGCAAAAACTCATAGAACTTTTGGCCCATGCCGAATTGCCAATTCCACTCCTATGAGGGGTGGATTGGCTAACACAAGATGGGGCTGCTCTTGAATTCAGGGAGGAGCTGCCAATAATTATAAAATTGTTCTCTGGGGCAGAGATGAGCAGAATGAAAGGATACTCAACAAAAGACAGGTTAACTATGCCCCCCCCCAAAATCCAACTGGAAAAGAAAAACAAAAAGGAAATGGACAGACCACAAGTAACCAATAACAAAATAGTAAGGCTATCTGATTGAGAAACAGATGGTTCAGCAGTAGGACAAAATCAACCAGAGCAATGAATGACATTGGAATGGTGCTTCCATTTTCAGTGTCGGTGATGAAAAGGGGACTACAGGTAGAAACCGAGAAAGTTCCAATCTTGTTACGAAAACTGGAAGGGAATGGGCAGTAAAAAAATTGGAGAGTAAGATGGCAACTAATAAAGGTAAAAGGGGATGAATTAAAAAGAATCATTCACACCAGTGTAATTTCACACAATCTGCTCGATAGCAATGTATGCACCGGAACTATGCAGGGTGGAGAACAAGTACGGCAGTGAAGTTAGTGACTTGTTTGGTCCGGTGATGTGAACTGAGGATGCCCAGACTCATTCTTTTCTGGGAGGATTCAAAGAGAAGCATGCTCATACATCTGATTTTTCACAATCCACTCTGGAGTGAGGCGTGAGCCTGAGCTCAGCAGGGCGGAGAATGAGTACCATAGCTGAGACAGCGACTAGTTCAGGACAGTGGTGTGAACGGAGGATACCCAGAATGGGTCAGTTTCCAGGAGAAATTAAAGAGAAGCATGCACACCAATTTGATTTCACGCAGTCTGCTATGAAGTGAGGCACGGGTTCCAGAGAAGAGGAAGTGACCATGTCAAGCTGACGATGCAAATGGATGATGCTCAGAATCGGTCGTTATCCAGAATAGAAACCAGCTGTGGAACTATTCCCCCCCCCTGCAATGCCCCCTGCAACCCTGGCATTAGAGAAGATTTCTTCATCTGCTGACCCCCACAACCCCACTGTGTGAATGGTCTCTACTTGGTTTGTGGTGATTATCAGTGAAAATGAGTGAAAATTATAAACAAAGGTTTCCCAGTGTTTTAGCTATTTATATATGAAATGCTTTGCAGAAATTGTAACCATCTCAAGGGTTTTCCTTTTTACCATGTGTACATTTCAAAGTAGTTTAATGATTTTCATTGTGAATAGTAATTCAGTTAACTTTAAATTTTGACCAAATTAGACATGGTGTTAATCGTCCAATAAATTTTATTTAATGATTTAATTGATTTTTCAAAGGCAGTTGGGTACATAGCAAGACCACTCAAATTATTATGTTCTACTACTTTATTATTTATTTCAGCATACATGACATTGCAGAAGGAATGGTCGATATTGAGGAATATGACAGGAATGATGATTTGAAGCAAAAAGTCTAGTAAACATGTATTCTAAAAAGGTATGAGCACTTCTTCATCTCCGTTACTGTGAAACAATTTCTTCTACTGCAAGCTCTTTGCTTTCTGCTTCTCGAGAGGTGCTTGTTTTTTGCAAAAGAAGGAAAAGACGTCCATTAAATATGGTCAGTAAAGTGCATATCTCATGAGCTGTGAACACTTGTTCACCTTTGCTACTGTGAAATTCATCTCTTCTACTACACAACTGCTCACAGAGCCCATTTTTACCAGAAAGTTTTTCTTGTTCGGTCCATACTACCTCCTCCCAAAATATTGAAAGTAAGGAGCTTGCAGCAGAAGAGAGTTTTTTTCACAGCATCGAAGATGAAAAGTGCTCATAGCACTTGAGGTATACATTTTGGAGCCCACATATACTAGAGTTTTTTGCTTCAAATGATCTTTCCTGTCACATTATGAATATTGACCATTCCTCCTGGGACACCCTGCTTGTTGTTGTTGTTGTTGTTGTTGTTGTGGTCTTCAGTCCTGAGACTGGTTTGATGGAGCTCAATCCTGTGCAACCTTTTTCATCTCCCAGTACTTACTGCAACCTACATACTTCTGATTCTGCTTAGTGTATTCATCTCTTGGACTTCCTCTATGATTTTTACCCTCCATGCTTCCCTCCAATGCTAAATTTGTGATCCCCTGATGCCTCGGAACATGTTCTACCAACCAGTCCCTTCTTCTTGTCAAGTTGTGCCACAAACTCCTCCCCAATTCTATCCAATACCTCCTCATTAGTTATGTGATCTACCCATCTAACCTTCAGCGTTCTTCTGTAGCACCACATTTAGAAAGCTTCTATTCTCTTCTTGTCCAAACTATTTATCGTTCATGTTTCACTTCCATACATGGCTACACTCCATACAAATACTTTCAGAAACGACTTCCTGACACTTGAATCTATAATCGATGTTAACAAATTTCTCTTCTTCAGAAACACTTTCCTTGCCATTGCCAGTCTACATTTTATATCCTCCCTACTTTGACCATCATCAGTTATTTTGCTCCCCAAATAGAAAAACTCCTTTATTACTTTAAGTGTCTCATTTTCTAATCTAATTCCCTCAGCATCATCCGACTTAATTTGACTACATTCCATTATCCTCGTTTTGTTTTCGTTAATGTTCATCTTATACCCTCCTCTCAAGACACTGTCCATTCCGTTCAACTGCTCTTCCATGTCTTTTGCTGTCTCTGACAGAATTACAATGTCATCGGTGAACCTCAAAGTTTTTATTTCTTCTCCATGGATTTTAATACCTACTCTGAATTTTTCTTTTGTTTCCTTTACTGCTTGCTCTATATACAGATTGAATAACATCGGGGAGAGGCTACAACCCTTCCTCACTTCCCAACCACTGCTTCCCTTTCGTGCCCCTTGACTCTTATAACTGCCATCTGGTTTCTGTACAAATTTTAAATAGCGTTTCGCTCCCTATATTTTACCTCTGCCACCTTTAGAATTTGAAAGAGAGTATTCCAGTCAACATTGTCAAAAGCTTTCTCTAAGTCTACAAATGCTAGAAACATAGGTTTGCCTTTCCTTAATCTTTCTTCTAAGATAAGTCGTAGGGTCAGTATTGCCTCACATGTACCAACATTTCTATAGAATCCAAACTGATCTTCCCCGAGGTCGTTTTCTACTAGTTTTTCCATTCGTCTGTTAAGAATTCGCATTTGTATTTTGCAGCTGTGACTTATTAAACTGATAGTTTGGTAATTTTCACATCTGTCAACACCTGCTTTCTTTGAGATTGGAATTATTATATTCTTCTTGAAGTCTGAAAGTATTTCACCTGTCTCATACATCTTGCTCACCAGATGGTAGAGTTTTGTCAGGACTGGCTCTCCCAAGGCCGTCAGTAGTTCTAATGTAATGTTTTCTACTCCCGGAGCTTTGTTTCAACTCAGGTCTTTCAGTGCTCTGTCAAACTCTTCACACCCTGCACAAGTCATACTATTATTTCTGTCTTTCAGTCAGCTTGTAAAATATTTTGGTTTGGGTTGTTGGCCTCAACACGGGTTTAGAGTCATAACGACGTATCCACAAAGTTGGCCGGTTTAACATATCTGCTTCACCACTAGCTTAATGTAAAAGCTGGGAATTGTTGAATGAATGTAAACACTCTCTAAGATCCATGAGAGATGGCAATTAATAGCAGTGTGAATTTGCTGGAAGCAGTGGTAGTATTTCTATTTGTTGCTAAATTTCTTTTGCCTTTATCTCAAAACATGATTTTGTAGATATTTTATTATGGCTGTAAAACCTCAAACATATCTGCATATTTTCCTATATTTTTGTCTTATGTTTAGAATCAGTGGCATTTCAGAACTTACAGAAGCAAAATGAATTTGCCTATTATTGAGTGTTTGCAGTCCTATACAGAAGTGCCACATGGTTTCCTTTTATTTTAGTTTTTTAGAATTTTCCCATTTTTATTTAGTAGTAATATTTTTTATCATTATCAGTAGAGATAGGTTATAGGACACTGACTTGCCATTGTAAACTGGCTAGTTAGTTAGTTAGTTAAGTGTTCCATTGATCAATAGCACGGAAAACCGTTAAGATGTGGAACGTGTCAAATGCACAGGAAACAAGTTTCTTTCTGTCTTTCTTTCTTTTTTTTCCATTGTAGTGTTATACCTAAATATTTCTATTATCTATCCCATTCCCTTAAATGACACAAAATGCATATATTATATCTCCAGATTTATTTACTCATATTCAAGAATTCATCTACGGTATAGAAGGAGTTGTCAAGGAGGTATGATTTCAATCTGTTTTTGAAACTATTACTGATGTCTGTCAGACATTTTATTTCATCTGGTAATTTATCAAAAAGTTTTATAGCAGCGTATTTTGCCCCTTTCTGTGCCAAAGATAGGTTAAGTAAAGGATAGTGTAGGTCTTTCTTTTTTCTGGCATTGTAATCATGAATGTCGCTGTTCATTTTAAACTGGTCCATGTTGTTGAGAAAAAATTTCATTACTGAGTAAAAGTACTGTGAAGCAGTTGTAAGAATTCCTAACCTTCTAAACAGATGCCTACAAGATGTGCGAATGTGAACCCCACACATTATTCTAACTACTTTCTTTTGAGCAGTGAATACCTTTTGCCTAAGTGTTGAATTGCCTCAGAATATTATTCTGTATGACATCAGAGAGTGAAGTATGCAAAGTATGTTAGCTTACTAATTTCTATATCCTCAAAATTGGCAATTACTCTGATTGCAGAAGTTGCTGAACCTAGTCGCTTTAGGAGGTCCAAAATATGACTTTTCCAATTAAGATTCTCATCTATATGTACACCCAAAAACTTAGTATGCTCTACCCTGGCTGCTGATTTCACTTGATGTATTATGTTTATTGAAGAAATTATACTTTTCGCAGCAGAAAATTGGATGTACTGTATTTTTTCAAAGTTCAGAGCAAGCCCATTTGCAGAAAACCAATTAATTACTTTTCCAAAGACCTTATTTGTATCTTTTCTATCGGACTTTCTTTTACTGGATTAATAATTATGCTTGTATCATCAGCAAACAGTGTCAGTTCAGCATCTTGTTTCACATAAGAAGGGAAGTCATCCACATGTATCAAGAACATGAGGGGACTCATGATCGAACCTTGTGGAACACCTAATGTAATTTCACCCCAGTTAGATGAAGTGGCAAACTCCTTTGAATCACTTGAAGCATATAAAGAGACTTTTTGCTTCCTGTTCTGTAGATATGACTTAAACCACTCATATGCTGTTCCATTTATACCATAGAATTGTAATTTCTCTAACATAATGTCATGGTTCACACAATCAAATGCTTTGGATAAGTCACAGAATATTCCTACTGGTGACATTTTACTATTTAAAGACTCTATCATGTGGGCAGTGAAATTGTATATTGCTGTCTCAGTGGAACAGCATTTCTGAAATCTGAACTGTGATTTACTAAGTATCCCATTACTGTTGAGATGGCTAACCACTCTTGAGTACATTACTTTCTCAAAGATTTTTGAAAATACTGTAAGCAAGAATACTGGCCAGTAATTATTGACATCTGCGGTTTCCCTCTTTTTGTAGAGAGGCCTGACAATGGCATATTTTAACTTGTCTGGAAGAATACCGTAAGTCAGTGATGCATTACATATGTGACTCAAAACATCAGCTGTAATTGCTCCACATTGTTTTAATAACTTGTTAGAGATGTCATCTACTCCAAAAGAACATTTATTTTTCTAAGATTTAATAATTTTCCTTATTTCACGAGAGGTTGTTAGATGAAACTTAATCTGACTAAAATTTTTCAAAACTGTCTCGTCCATGTACTGCCTGGTTAAGATGGTCTCATTCTCTTTAACAGTAATACTACCTACCCCAGTGGTTACTTTTCCTGTCTCCCTTCTAACAACATTCTATATTGATTTGACTTTATTGCTGGAGCTGTTAATTTCTTCTCTAGCATACATATTTCTTGATTTATTTACAACTTTTTTCAATAAGTTACAATAATTTTTATAGTGTAAAACTACTTCTGGATCTTTACTATTCCTTGCTGTCTCGTACAGTTTTCTTTTTCTTTCTGAAGACACTTAAATACCTGTCGTAATCCAAGGTTTCTTTGAAAAGTTTGTGGTGTTACATTTAGTAATTTTCTTGGGAAAACAATGTTCAAAAAGGGATATAAATTTATCAAGGAATATGCTGCATTTATCGTTAGAATTTGCCTCTTTATATACATCTTCCCAGTTTACATTTCCTAAAATTTTTCTGAAGTGATCTATAGATACTGGGTTGAGCACTTTTACTTAATGGTTTCTGAAGTGTGCACCCTGTTAGGTTTTGTAAGTTAATCAGTTGTGCATCATAGTCAGATAATCCATTTACCACAGGGAAAGCATGTGTTTGTTCTACATCCTCTTGCTGTACAAATACATTATCTATTAGAGTACTACTGTCCTGAGCTGTACGTGTAGGGAAATTGATCACTGAATCTAAGTTATATGTTGTTAACAACACCTCTAGTTCACTTTTCCTATCAGATTTGCTTAGAAAGTTAACATTGAAATCACTATAGAGTAATAACTTCTTCTTTTTGTCTGACAGACAGCATAATAGGGAGTCAAACTATTTTATGAATAGCTCCCAATCTCCTAGTGGAGACCTGTACACTGTTGCTAATATCAACACAACATTATCTAGCTGAAGTTCACATGCACTGACCTGAAAGTGCTGATCAACACAAAATTTGCTTACTTCAACAGTTCTATACCCCTGTTTTATGAAAATGGTAACTCCTCGTTTATCCATACTAGATCTACAAGTGTAAGATGCTAAATTATATCCATTTATACTGACATTTTACATCCCCACAGTTACATGGTGCTCAGACAGACAAAGTATATCAATCTCATTCTTGTTTTTGAGATCATCTAAACACATTATCAGCTCATCTACTTTATTTTTTATTCCCGTGATATTTTGGTGAAGTAAGTTGATACCACTCTTAGCGTTATCCCTATTTGATGTGCATGAAGTTTCTTTTCTTCTATTTTCCTTGGTTGTTGTCTGTCTGGAATTTGGCTTTAACCTAAAAAACCTGTCTGCCTGGTTCCAATAACCACAGGGATCACCCCTTGCGTGACTGTGCCCCCCCCCCCCCCCTTACAGTATCTGCTAATAGAGAAGCTAACTTATCATTCCCCTCCCTATTAAGGTGCAGGCCATATGTAGTGTAACCCCACCTACCAATCGCATCAACTGGAACAACACTCGTGTGAGACTTTGCCGGTGTCAGGAGCATCCCGTTCAGCTCAGTGTTAACACACCTTACAGCAGTGTTTACCCAGGGCTGATCATGGCACTGAAAGACCTCCACAAACCCCACATTCGTGTGGCCAGTTTCTGCTCCTATTTTATCCAGGTCACTCCTAATACAATATCTTGGATTCATAGCCAGGCTGTTTCCTGCTCCTCCAACTATAATTACCTGATCTTCCTTCTCAGAGTCCTTGCATAGCTGACCTAAGTTTTCTGTCACCTGGCTTAGGCTAGCACTTGGGTTTCACAAAACTTGTGACCTGACTGCTACCTATTAGCAGAATTTTTCTTTTCCTGTTCTGGTTTGATCCTGCCCTGTCTTTTTTCTTGTTCTGCTTCAACTTACATTCAAATGCCTTGATAATGTATTATTTGTGCTTTCTCTTAAATTATTTAATGCTTTTGTCATATCTGAATATATAATTATTTGATTTTGCTTTGACTGCCAGGTTTCCATCTTCGAGCTATGGTTTTAAACAGCTGTGTATGTAGCACCTGTGAACACCCACCAACTAGCCATTGCTCCAGCATGTTACTTGAAGTTTGTGGCTCTGGGATTTTCATTATCTGGTTAGAGAATACTTACACCAGTCACTGAAAAATAAGGGGTAGGAGTACTTCCATTCATGAAAGAATACTTAATGTCCTAATAGAAGGCAGCACCTTGCAGAATTGCAGTAAGCAAGAGCAGGAATGGCTAATGACAAGACCTTCATTCATCCTGACAGTGTCAGGATGCACTTTATTTCGCTGTTTTCTAAGAGGGTTGTTGTTCTGGGCAAGAGGTGTGTGCTTCAGCCCGGAGCTAATAGGGTGGGTTTTACACTAATACTTTTAAATGGGTGTGGTTGGAATCAGCTGCTCTGGCTTACATGGAGATAAATTTCCTTGTACTTCCATTCATGAAAGAATACTTAATGTCCTAATAGAAGGCAGCACCCTACAGAATTGCAGTAAGCAAGAACAGGAATGGCTAATGACAAGACCTTCATTCACATACTGATTATGGTTGGCTGAAAGGCCTAATGTTAAACAATTTTGTAAAGTGGTTGCTATGTTTTGTGACTGATAGTTGGCCAGCAGCCTTCATAGGATGGGGAAATTGTGTGCCATCTGGAGTAGAGAAAGTGTCTTCTTTGTGTGTATCAGAGGTTAGGAACAAATGATCCTTTGTGATCTACAAAGTGACTTACTGCAATATGGAAGACAGAAACTGAAGGGCATTCCTGGGATTGTGCATAGCACTTCCCTGTGTTTCTCAGCGAATGTGGCAGATTAATGAGAGTGAACTTCTTCAGTGAAGAGGGAGACTTCAGGACAGAGTTATGAGCTATTAGCTTGCTAGAGGTGGTTTTAGATCAAGGGGACTGGCGTGGCTAGGTTTGTTTGATACCAATCATTTCCATTTCTTTCTGTATCAATTTGAGAGTCATGTTTTATGTAGTTTGTTTACCTATTCACTTTTAACTTAATTCTTATTTTGTTGGTATGATTATTTGTGATGGTTGGTAATAACCAGTTGGTGGTGGTGAATTGAACTGTTAGTGGTGTTTTAACTTGGATGCACAACACAACCGAGAATGTTAGTACAACTTTATTAGACCGTGGCATGTACATCAATCACCATAACATACACTGAACACAATAAGATAAGGCAAATACATCTGTAAGCAGTAATAACATAACTGAGCGCGAGCATAGCAGGGCAGGGTTTAAATAGGCACTCGCCCGTGGCTGGCTCTGTTGGAATTTTCACAGTATTGCTCTTCGTGGCACCCTCTCTCAGATGATAACACACTGAGGATGCACGTGGTTTTCAAGCGTACGTGCATTACTTGTTTCCTCTTCCTTTGGGGAACAGCATGGGTTCGCAAGATATCCATGGCATCTTCTTCTGTGAGGCTCTGACTGAGATGTGATGATATTGGGGCAAATGATCGGACGTACTTGGGGCGTGGGCAGAGTCGCAGTCCGCCTTCTTGTGTCAATCCATATGGTAGAGTGGATGACATCGGTGTGAGCTCTATGTCCACATCAGGTCCAGGGCCTTGTGGTGATGGTGCGCCTGTAGTTGGCGGCTGAGGCGGAGGAGACAGCTCTGGTGTGGACAATAGCTGCATTGGTACTGGTAGCAGTATTGGAGAAGTTGTGTCCGGTCATCTGCATGCAGGTGGAACTGGTCGTAATGATGTGCACAGAGGCCTCCCCCATATGCATGTCACAGAGACAGTGGCTGCGGTGTCGGGAGATGACGGTAGGAATCCATTTTGGGCGACGACCAAGCCTGCATGCCTAGATAGCCACCCCAGGCAAGAAATGGGTGACGGCCGCAAAAATTGGTGTCCCTGGCTGGGCTGCAGTAGATGCAGCAGCATCTGGGGTTGACGCCCATGGAGCACTTTGGCAGGGCTGTTGTTGCCGAACAGCGTGAACCGATAGGAAGATGGAAATTGATCCAAGGCAACATCAGATGGGCACCAAGTCACATACTTTTTCATTTGCGTTTTGAATGTTCTAACTAACATTTGCCTCACCTTTGGACTGTGGGTGGAAGGGTGGGGCGAAAATGTGGTGAATCCTGTGGGTGTTGCAGGAGGAGGCAAACTCCTGTGAAGCAAACTGAGCTGAGGCCCGCTATCAGAGACCTACTTTGCCGGAAGTCCTTCGATGGAAAATTTTTTCGACAGGGCTGCCACATTAGAGGCTGATATCAATGGATAATGAAGAATGTATGGAAACTGGGAGAATGTATCAATTACTGTTAGCCAGTATGCATTAAGGAAAAGCCAGCAAAATTGATGTGGAGACAGTCCCAGGCCTGTGAAGTTTGTGGCCACACGGACAATGTTGCCCATGGGGCAGCTTGCTGTGATGCACATGAGAACATGCCATTACCAAACGAGTGATGTCGCCTTCCAAACCAGGCCAAAAAACATGATGATGGGCTAACACTTTGGTGTGTGACACATTTCCCCCCCTCCCCCCTCCCCCCCCCCCTTTCCCCAGTGACCAGTGTGCAGCAATTGCAGGATCTATGAACCACTTTGCGAGTAGCTGAATAGTCCGTATCAAGGAGTAGAACAACATCAGTGACATATTAACAATGCTGAAATACATAGTAGTTATGGAGGGTATCAGATGCCCGCGATGTAGGCACCTCAATGTACACAATGTATCACTTTCTGCAAAATCGGATTGTTAGCACTAGCCAGGGCAACCTGGGTGCTAGTGATTGAAAAACCATTGCCAATATGTTGAGCACATTCAGCAACATGGAAACAGCGTAACTCCCTGTGGTCAAAAACTAGGTCCGGACCAGCCAAATAACGGGGGAGAGCACTTCAGCATTCCCAAGTTCAGCTGTGGTGCCAAAGTGAGTCTTGTAGTTGTACCGTTGAAGGCGATGCATTGCTTTGTGTGGCTGTGATGCTTAGAGGTTAAACAGTTATACTAATAGCTTGTGATCCATGATGAGATGGAATTTTAAATCATACAGGAAAACATGAAACTTCTTTAAGGCATAAACAATGACAAGGGCTTCTTTCTCTATTTGTGAATATCTAGTGTGAGCCAAATTAAATGTCTTAAGACATGTATACAATAGGCTGCTTGGAGCCATCAGAATATGTATGGACTAACTGCCCCCCAGCCCGCACTGGGATGTATCTGTTGCTGACACTAAATGTTGACCCAGTTACGAGGCTAGGTGCAGATTGTAATATAGACTTCAGTTTGGAAAGTGCCGTTCCAAATGCCTGCGAAGAGTGGAAAGATGTCCCCTTTTCCAGCAAGGCATGTAACAGTTGTGCAACCAATGCCATGGGAAATGCTGATGATAATAGGCAATCTTACCTTAGAAAAAGAAAAAAAAAAAAAAAAGATCCTGAAGTTCCTTGACCAATGCGGGATGCGGAGGAGCCACAATGGCAGAGAAATTCTGGTGAAGGGGTTTGATTCCAGCACTAGAGATCTTGAGCCCAAGGTAAACAATAGAAAGCTGAAAGAAGTGACACTTTTTGAAAATGCATTTTAACCCGAAGGCCTGTAAAACTGAAAAGAGCATATGTAAGTTGTTGATATATTCAGCAGTGGAGGAGCCAAAGATCACAGTACACTGAGATAGTTGGCACAGACAGGCACAGACCTCTTGAGTTGTTTGAGAAACCATTGAAAAATCGCTGGGGGGCTGGTCACTCCAAATAATAACCACAAGCATTGCTACAATCCAAAAAGCATGTTAATGACCAAGAGCCACTGAGTCAGCATCAACAGGAAGCTGCAAATATGCATTGGAGGGGTTGATCTTGGAAAAATACTGACCACTGACGAACTTAACAAAAAGTTTGTCGAGCATGGTGAGGAATATATGTAAATGATAAGACTGAGCATTGACAAAAACTTTGAAATTGCTGCAATGGTGTAACTGTCCTGACAGCTTCTTGACAATGATTCCCTAGATGTGATTGTTTGTACAACCCCCGAGGCTGTGAGGTGGTTGAGCTCTGCCTTGACTTGGTGATGGAACGCTATCGGCATCAGGTGAGCCCAAAAGAAATTGGGTCTGCCCAAGGTTTCATGGTGATGTGGGCCTTGACATTATTGGTACAATCAAACCTGCAGTAAACAGGGTGGAAAATTCAGAGCATAAAGAGGGGAGTTGTGTATAAGGCACTTTATCAGAGACGAGATTAACTTCATCAGAAATAGTAAACCCGGAAAGGTTAAAGGCATCCAAAGGAAACAAATTTTCTATGCTTGCATTGTTCACCATCAGAAAAGTCAGTGGACAAACCACATTTTTATATATGACTGGGGCTGACACACTACTTAATATCAGAATGCTTTGTTTATGGTAGGTGACTAATGTACGCTACATGGGCACTAAAGGGGAAGAACCCAAATCCATGTATGTTTGCAAGTTGAGTAATGACACAGCAGCACCAGTGTCGACTTGCTTGTGCAAAACCCTCTGGTAAACCTTGACGTCAATAAAAACCTTATTGGTTGCAGCGGAGATTACCAATACACAGTCTGCATCCATGTCAGCATCTGTAATAGGCTGTTGGAATTTTGCATTACAAACAGGAGCAATGTGGCCCTTTTTTTGCACTGGCAGTAGACGGCCCTCCACTTAGGACAGTCTGGCCTATCATAAGCGACTAAACACAACAGACAAGAGGAAAGCGTGGAGTGCTTGCATTGTTGTTCATTACTGGGCATGCTGTGCTGCTGCTGCTGCTGCTGCTGCAGTCATGGCTGCCACAGTGAGCTGGGCCAGCTGCCATGATGTTTTGCTCGCACACAGACTGCTGCCACTATATTGTCCCCTTGTGAACCGTCCGACAAATGGTGGGGGGAGTAGGTTGAACTTCTGCAAACTCACACCATGATTCAGTTTGAGTACCCACAGCCCTCAAAACCTCAAAATGATTGTGCAATAGTCAGAATGATGGAGAGGGAGGGGTTTTCACATTGAAGGGCCCACTTACGAACCTTACGATTGGAGGCCAATTGAATGATTGCTTCACAAACCGTTTGGTCGGCATACGACTCCTTATGTACATCAGTGACAAAGTGACAACAACGGTTTAAACCATGAAGCTCAGTTGCCCAAGTCTTATAGGAATGTTCTGGTTGCTTGCAACATCGATAGAACTCAACTCGAGCGGCAATAACAAGCATCCATTGACAGTAGTATTTCTAAAGGATGTCACATATGTTATTAAGAGTGTGAAGATGAATCCTGTGGAGGGGGAGGGGGTGGGGACAGTAGGCAAGGGAGTCGATCCATGTGAGGCAATAACTGAATCAAAAAGAAAGCACGGCATAAAGTAACATCGGTCAATGCATGGAAATGCTGCTGCAGCCTTTTTTCCCAGGCTTCCCATTCCAAGAGTTTGCATTACCTGCGTTTGACTGTGTTGCACTGTGGCGAATGCCTCCTGCTATTGACTGAGATGCTGTAATGCTGCATAAGAACCTCCTGTTGATGAAGCAGCCGGCATAGAAACTCATCGGTAGGATCAACAGACATCGTAGATGCAATGGAGGACCAGCTGGAGACTAGAAACCGCACAGAGAACAGTCCCACACTCGTCATCACTTGTATTGTAACTCGGACACACAACACAACCAAGAATGTTCATACAACTGTATTAGACTGTGGCAACTATGCCAATCACCATAACATACACTGAACGCAATTAGATAAGGTAAATGTATGCAAGCAGTAATAACATGATGCACGTTTTAAAAGGCACTCTCTGGTGGTAGGCTCTATTGGTAGTTCACAGTATTGTGCTTTCATTGTGCACTCTCACGGATGACAACACACTGCTAATGTGCATGGCTTTCAAGTGTGCGCACATAATTTGAAGTGGTGAACATATTCCAGTTCACTGATTGGACCTTAGAATATTTATTGAATGTATTTAGATAGCTGCAGGTTCACTTAAGAAAAAATGTTGTTCTTCAGTATATGGTTGTTAATTCCATTCTCAAGTTGTACGATTATATTTTGTGATGTCTGTTCATATTTGATTCAGAATATGCCAATATTGATATATGATTCCACATGTGGACTGATAAATGGATTTCCATGTCACATCTCAATACTAGACACATTCATGTGAATCAAGTGCGATAAATATTGATTCTATACTTGACCTTTCTAGGAGTTGGTTAACTAGCAGCATTGTGTTCAACATGTGTCCTTCT
Organism: Schistocerca cancellata; assembly: GCF_023864275.1. Classification (NCBI taxonomy): domain Eukaryota; kingdom Metazoa; phylum Arthropoda; class Insecta; order Orthoptera; family Acrididae; genus Schistocerca; species Schistocerca cancellata. The sequence continues at coordinate 492,121,427 of NC_064630.1, read as the reverse complement.
GCCTCATTGTTACTGTATGTAAATGTTTTATGCCTTCGCTTCAGTACTCCATCAACAGGTGCTACTGTATGCCAGCTGTAAGGAGCCATGTGGAAGGCACATTGCTGAGTTCTGAAGCAGGATTTTCAATAATTTTCCTCAAAAACATGCATCATGCATTTGCGTAAGCTCCAGGCTGTACAACCCCATCCTGAGCTCTACTTACATAATCAGCTGTTAGAAATGATTGATCAATAATATTTCCTGGTGCACTTAACAGCAGCGTGTCCATTGACAACAGTGGACGTAGGTGTAGTGCCATGTCATCTTTTCAGACAAGTTCCAGTTCTACATATAGCATCATGTCAGACATGGTTACCATATTTATGTCAAGGCAACAGTAGGGTGAAATATAGTGCTCTCCAGTGCTTCAGTAGGAAAACTTCAGAAGCTCTTCACACCATTCTTTTACCTTTTTAAAAGTCTGTAATTCCATCTCGTGTATGCTACAGATGCTAAATTCATACACTTCTGGCCATTAAAATAGCAATGCCATAAAGACAGCACACAATATCTCAAGTTGGCATGAAGTGTACTTCATGCTTGGGTACACAAATGGTTAATAATTCAGTGCAACTATATAAGGTAGGTACTAGTAATGCTATCTACATTCTGAAGACAAGGAAAGACTCTATTGCAGGTTCTTCATGCAGCAGTTGCATTTGCCTGTTGGTTGGTCATGAGAAGATTATGTTGCATAGTGATACAGGTGATTATGGTTCATAGTGACACTATGTAAGTGCTTGATAACAACTTCACTGCTGAAATTAGCCAATACCAGGAAATAAACAACGAATTTACACCCTGATTCCTGAAATGACGTGGCCTGTTCAGAGTTCTGGCCTGAATCCAAAGGAACACCTTTGGGATAATTTAATAATGTCTAGTGTGCTCCAAAACTTTTGGCCGTTAAGGCCTTTGTCAGCAGTAGACGCACAGACACAGACACACACGCACACGCACACACCCTCACATAAATGCAACTTGCACACACGTCTGCAGCCTCAGAGAGCTGAGACCACACTGCAGTGGCAGTGGCGACTCAGCATCTCTGCTATTTGGTGAGTAGCAGCTTTCATTCTCTGGTATTGTTACATTCCATCCTGGATTTTCCATTGTTCGATCTTTACTTGAGATAGCTAGAGAATTCAGATAGTAGTTAGTGTAAGAGAAATTGACAGTGGAATACACTTCTTGACAGTTTTCTACGTATACATCTGCATAAAAACTCAGTATGGTACATGGCAAAGGATACCTTCTACCACTGCTAGTCATTTCCTTTCCTCTTACACATGCAATTAGACATCTGTATCTCAAAAACAACTGAAAGTAGAGCAAATGCTTGCATGAAAATTGTCTTCATAATCATCACTGCTACTGTCTCTTAAAGTATTTCAATTCCCCCAGAAACACACTACATACTTGATTAAAAGTAATGTGTGCATTTTTGTACTTCTGAAGAAATAATTTTTGTCCAAAAGCTGAAATCTTTTTAGCATTATTTTTCATTTTATATGTCCGCAACTCGAAGCCCCCTCCTTGTGATGAGTAGCAATGTATCCTTTCCACATTATTTGTGGAAATTAATGATATTCGTGTCACAGCTACCTTGCTGCAACAAATAGCTAGCATATTTCTTATCTGTCCCCTTTTTCACAAAGTTTCAGTTAGTCAGTAGTATAAATAAATTCTTTATTCAAGTATGCAATAAATATATTTGTTGATTTTAAGTCATAGAATTTTAAGTAATTTGATCCTGCACTTTATTGATGATACTAAAATTGCCACTTGCAGTGTCATCATCTTCAAAGAAGTGATTTGCCGTTACTGTTCGTCAACCTGTCGTGAAGTGTCAGATGTGTTTCTGTAGGTTTCATGTAGATGTGATCAGTGCTTGTGTAGCACATGGCCTACTGCCCACAAAGATCACCAAGGAAGCCACTGAGCTTAATACTCCCATCCAGCTCATGGGTCATCTCCAACAGTATCCAATGTTCTCATCCCATGAGACACCCCAGAGAGATTTTGATTTCAACTCTGAACAATGATGAAAATTGCTTCCATCACTGTTATTTGAACCAGATATGAAGTTTAATGCTTCCATACAGACATGCGCTTAGCAAAGTTGCCACAAACAAAAGTTATCATCTTATATCTTCCAAGGCTATAGCATTGTTGGAAGCTTTAGAAGTTACCATTGTTGATGTGCACCATTGTTGATGTGCACCATTGTTGATGTTGCACCACTAAAACCATCCTGTAAACAATTTAGGGCATCTATGGTCCATGTGAACTTCAGTTTTGTATTGCTTACATGCTGTCTTCAGCATTCAGAGCTTCATGTACAAATTAAAAACTTACATTACTCCAGAGAAATAGTGCACCCCCACACACTCTCTCTCTCTTTTTGTGTTGTTGGTAGGTTCTGGACACCAATGATGAAGACAATTGCAGTTTGTAAATTTGTTCTCTCAGAGCCTCCACACGCAGATATGTCTGACGTGATGCTATATGCAGAAAAGGAATTGTCTGAAAATATGCTGTGGTGCCAGTCTTACATCCACTGTTGTCATAAGGTGCACCACTCTCGGCACTCCTCCTCCTGTCACATCAAGAGAAGCAATAACAATGGTCACCATACTGACAGCCCATGGTGCTCTAGGAGAAACTTAACAAAGCAGGAATTTATAAAATTACATGCAATCTTGCAACAAATATTACATTGGCCAAATGGGAAGAAATTTTAAAACACACTTTAAAGAACACATTGACTATTACAGGCATGGCAAAGTGAATAAATCAGCTACAACAAAACACATAAATGGAACAGGACACAGTGTTACAATAGACAACGATCTCACAGTACTACATAATTTAGAAAAGAGCTGGAAAATGGACGTATTGGAAGAAATGGAAATATTCATCCATGGCCCATGGAGAATAACGAGATCCTGAATGAAATGACAGACTTTAAAAATTCATATTTTTTTTCCAATTTCACTACAGTACTCTTCGAATAAAAGACACATAACAGGACAGTCGTTTGACTCTAGCCCCAGCAATAGCTGAGAAATATGTAAAATAAATAGTTTATATCAAGATGTGTTCAATAATATTGTAACAGGTGCTCAATTTGTAATGTAATTCGTCACCCCACATCTGTAATACGATAACAAGACATGCAGAAGACGTATAAACATCTGACACCACATAGATCGACAAATCGATAGTCAAATTGAAACCAGCTGTATTTCGACCGCCATCTTGTCCAGTACACTATAGATTTGTTTGTGATCGTGTTTCCAAGTTACTGTTATGTTAGTGAAAATTTGTGAACAGTGACCAAGAGAGCCACGGAAATGGAAACACCTGAGTGCATCACAATGAGACTGCCACGCCAGAAGAACAAAGTGAGTGACCGTTACAAAATATTTTAGTGCAAACATTAGTCCAGTTTCCAAAGTGACATCACCTCTTACTAAGTTTTTTCTTCTTCCACAGGATGACCCCCAGCATTTATAAAAAGACTATGTAACATCACTATGACCTTATTGTAAAGTTGTTTTTGTAATGCCATTTAACCTGAAGATGAGGTATTCCCTCGAAACATGTCGCTAAATAAATACGTAATACAATAGTTCACAATGTTTGTGACTGGTAGCGGTAATTTAAAAAAAAACCTTTACATATCTTTGATCATATTTGGGGTCTGATCATCATTCAGTCTGTACATAAAGTCTGGGAACACTTTCAAATATTTATTGCACAAGAACCAAACACTGTACAGATATCATACATATGTCATTTTGGAGAGAAACTCTGAATATATATATTTTTTCCCATGTATACTGCCATAGCGTAGTTTGGTAATTTGCTGATAGTCAGTGCTAGTCGCAAACGTGGCACGTTAAGGTGTGGAGCGAGCTTTCTCTGTGTTGGAGTTCAACAAAAACAAGTGTCTCACTCTGTGGTTTTTTTTTTTTTTTTTTTTTTTTTTTTTTTTTTTTTTTTTTTTTTTTGGGTGATGCATTAAAGATCTGGTTTGTGTACAGCCTCTACCACGTGATGTAGCACAGCTCTGGGAGAGAATACGCAAAGTGACTGCCACAGTCAGTGATGCCATGCTGCGATGGGTGTGGCAAGAATTCGATTACCGCAATGACGTCTGCCGGGTCACTCATGGTTCGCATATTGAATGTATGTATGTAAAAAAAAAAAAAAAAAAACTTTCAGAGTCTCTCTTCAAAATGCAACATGTATGACATCTGTTCAATTAAACATTTTTGTGCAATAAATAATTGAAAGTGTTCCTGGACTTCATGTCCACCCTGTATTTATCTACAGTTCTTGGAATTGCATTTGGAGGTAATCTTGCAGTCTTAACTCCTTGACAACACAGGAACTGGTAGTGGTAATTAAAAAAAAATCCTTTACATATTTCTTGAGACAGTCACAGTCGAAAAATAGTCAAAATGGCTTCAAATTCAATGATCAGAGATGATTAATCTTAATGAATTTGGATGGTATTTTAGTCATATTGAATCCCTGCTCTCACTACAGCTGTTCTGTGAATTTCAGAGTTCATCTTCTAATCTGCATGAGTACAAATGAACCTAGAGCCCTCAGTCATGAATGGAATGCCCAGTCCAGTGCTGAATTAGCCACTTAGCAAGAGTTAGCCAATGCTATTTGCCCTGTGCATTAGGGGTCCACACACATGGGTGTAAAAAATCTATAAAGTTAGATATGAATGGTGTTCTACTTACTGTCCAATGGAAGGATGGTTGGGTCCATATCTGCAGTGAAGTAACAACTTTAGCTCTTTCCTGAAAGTTAGTGCAGACACACCAGACATTGTGTGTCATAAGTTTACAACACTGGAAAACGTACTGGGGAAATTCCTAATGTTGCCTAAGCTAGTCATAATAACCTGATTAATTAGAGTAGCATTCTATTGATTACCAATAATAAAGAAATTAATGAATACTGTATATATTTTCATAAGTCTATTTTTACAGTCGTTCATTCCTTCTACAGCTTATTTACTTTTCCTACATTATTTTTGATGCAAGCCATGTAGGGTGGAGGTTGCTATCTTGTTGCTGGACAGTTGTTGTACAGAGAATTGTAGTTTTGTGATTCCTGTGTTTCTTTTATGTAATTGTTGTGAAGAAAACTCTTCACAGTGGCAAGCAATGATTTCATTGTTAGTTCACAAATAAAGGATGTGCGTGTCAATTCTCAACTTGAGCCAAACTGAGACTGAACAGAAGTATTGGCGGACACTCTTAGAATGAAGTATTGCAGTTATGATTGCTTTAGTGGAATGAGGTCTTGCGTTTCGGGATAATGATGACATTGTTGGATTATTTCACAGTGGAAATTATTAGAATTAACAACAGCACCAATGTTGTTGTATGGGACAGAAATGTTAAGCACTACAAAAAGATGAAGAGAACATGCTGTTCTTTGAACAGAAAATCATGAGAAAGATCTGTGGACCAATCCACGAAGAAAACACATGTAGATGTAGAAATAACCAGGAACTGTATGGCCTATTAAAACAACTGAACACCATGCAGAAAATGAAAGAAGCAGCAGCTTGGCAAGGCACTTACTAGAAGGCCAGAAACGTGCCATGCCAAAGCGAAACTTATGGGAAAACTGATGGAACTAATACAACTGGATGACAAATGAAATGATCCGAGGATGAACTGCGCAAGGACTTCCAGCAGTTGAGTGTACATGAGAACTGGATCCAAAATACACATGATCGCCATCTATAGAGGAACACTGTAAAGTCAGCACATGTGTCTGTGATCGCTGATATGTGTATATGTATATCTAAGTATGTATGTAGAATTAATAGCAAAATTTGATATTCTTTGTGTCCAATATATACTTGTTCATGCAAATAAAGGAAAGAAAATAAATGATATTTGTTGGAAACAACATGTGAGGAATTTATACATCTAATTCCTTCAAGCATACGGGATCATATAATTCATGAAACTGAGAAGACACAAACACTGTGCTGTTTCATTGGATTCCACTCCAGTTATAATGCATGTAGGCCAGCTGACTAATAGTGTGCTCTGTTTTGCCATCTGGACTAGTGGAAAGATTTATAAGGTTCTTTGACGTGGAAGACCATACTGCTGAGCAGCTAACAAAAGTTACTAGATGTTTTTAAAATGTGACTGATATTGATATCAAAGATTGTTGTGGGCAAAGCTGTGGCAGTGCAGCATCATCACTGGAAAGTAATATTAGAGATTTAACATCACATTGACAACTAGGTCAATAGAGACAGAGCACAAGCTCGGATTAGGGAAGGATGGAGAAGGAAAGCAGCTGTGTGTTTTCAGAAACCATCGCAGCATTTGTTGGGCGCGTATGACCTCAGTTGTTTTTTGCACCCCAAAACAAATCGCAGCATTTGCTTTAAGCGGTTTAGGGAAATCGTGGGAAACCTGAATCAGGATGGCCGGACGCAGGTTTGAGCTGTCGTCCTCCTGAATGTGAGTCCAGTGTGCTTTTGAACCACGGCCCTCCCGAATGTGAATCCAATGTGCTAACCACTGTGTTACCCCACTCAGAAAGTGTGAATTAAGATGATAAATAAATAAACAGAATATATTCCCTGCTTTGCACATTCATTAAATTTAAATGTCGAGTGTACTGCAGAATGCTTACAGAAACATCCTTTTTCTTCAATTTCATTGAAAGCCTCTATAAATTTTTTTCCACTTCTGTTTAATTTGATAGGGGTCACCTTTTGAAACCATTGGAACTAGTTCAGAAATTCTTTTTGAAAAGGTTGTTAGACACCAGGTGGTTGGCCCAAGCAGATGCTACAAAGGCACTTGTATGTGGTTTTTCCGCTGTCAAGCAAGTTTTGGAAGACATATCTAATAATGTGGATCAAAAAGTAGTCTCTCATAATCAGCTTTATGGACTAGTATCAAAGATGGTTAAACTGGAAATGATGATGATGATGATGAGTAGTAGTATTTGGAATGAAGTCCTAGAATGCTTGCAAGCAAATAACTTTACGCTGCAGTCATCTGATTGAGATCTTAACATGGGATAAGCCCTTTATAAATTATTACATGGGTATGTCCAAGCAATACGGTCCACATCTTCGGATATTGAAGCAAAAGCCAAAGTGCTGATTGGATGTGAATGGAATATAAGCAATAGACTTGCAAAATATAAATTGTGACCGTTTCACTGACTATAATATACTTAATAAAGTTGGACAAAATCAAAGCTTGGGCAGCATTTTGAAATTCAGGTGTTTATTCTCATAAATAATAGTGTGTCAGCATTTCTAAATACAAGAAGCGTAACATCAAATGACTAGTGTATGTGGAATATTTTGGCAATTTGAACCTTTGCCAGCAGAAGACATCTTGAAACGAACTCCAGTTATTGTCAGTACTTACCCAGACAGTTTGGGATAAAGCCTAGATGACATACACTCACAGTTTGCTGAAAGGTGCTCAAAACAGATGTGGCTGGCACTGTTTACATCAAATACTATGAGCACTTGGAACTGCAGTTTTATAAACTTTTAATGGAAAATGTATTACAATTGTGTTTTACAAATGTAGAAATAGTCTTAAGCATGTACTTGTCTCTGATCATCACCAACTGTAGTGGAGAACATTCTTTATCAGAACATTAAGGTGCGTTAAAAATGAGTTAAGGAGAACCACGGGGCAAGAACATCTTAAATAACCTCACCCTAATGTACTTCAAATATGATTTGCTTAGAGAAATTGATTTGACCAGTGTTATCTCTAAATTTCTCCAAATTAATCAAGAGAAGTGTTTTTTGTGAAGTGATGTTTTGTTTTATATCTTAAACTGGCTTAATCTCACTTAATCTGGCGCTGGGTCAATCATGTGAACTGAAAGGATCTACATTTGAAGAACACGGAGAATTGTGCCCAGCCATATCAGATTCTGCAATTTATCTATCTATCTGTATCACTCAATATGGGCATTGGTGTTAAAAATGTAGATAAGGAACTATTGGTTGCTGTGCAGATGGATTGATACAAGTGTAGAGTGCTCTACTTGTGTTTCTTGTTACTCTGAAGTTTTTGAAAGACAGCAGGTGAATAGGTTTGATAGACAGACGTTTGTTTAGGCAAGATGGAGGCTCACCAATTGCTTAAGCAGGAGGAAATGGAGTAGGGCTGACAGACGTTGAAGCAAACAGATATTAATAACTTACTTATTCAGGACTTGAAAAACTTTTCAGCCCTGGGTAGGAAAGTGAAATAGGACCTATAACAATCTTTCCTCCTTTCTAAGGGTGTTTTTCAAAGTAGTGAAAGGATGAGATACAGTCTCTTATTTTATCTATTTGTTAACAGAATTGCGATAGCCTGTTCGCCTCTCAGCAATTTGTAAAGAGGTGTGCTAAATTGCATGTGTGCCTTTTATTTTGAGTTTAATTTTATACAGGAATTATAAACCTTTGTGGTTTTTAGGTTGTTTAAAGTTATTAGATGGGGAAACTATTTCCATTAATTCCAGTTCTTCTTCTTCTTCTTCTTCGTCTATCAAGCAGTAGACCTTAATTGGAGATTCAGTCTTGTGTATGTTAGAGCCATCTTCTATTTGTTTTCCTACATTTCTTCTTATTGTTGGATGGTAATGGGAGCATTATTTAGTAAATCTTTTAATTGATCACCTTCTGTGCAAGATTCCACCTATAGTTTCTTTAGTCTCCAGTCTTTCCTTTTAAACTCCTAGATGTGCAGCTGCTATTATGTGTGTGTCTGTCAGCATTAGTCGAAATTTGCTACTGTTTAACAAAGTATTAGTCCTACAACAGAAAGAAAGCAAAATGAAATCTTGATGATGGGCCCAACTGCTTCTTTGCATGATATTGGGAAAATTATAATAGTATAAGGTCTGTTGAAAAAATTCTGGAACTTTGCCCATAAAATTTTTCTACACTTACCTATTACTTATTGTGTATGGTCTCCTTCGAAATACTCTCCTCCACAATTAATACACCGCTCCCAACACCGTTTCCGCTTCCAGAAACAGTCTTCGTAAGCATCTTACTGGATCATGTTAAATGTCATCTGCAGTTTTTCTTTTATCTCGTCTATCATTGCAAATCTTTGTCTTTTTAACGGGGTTTTCAGCTTCAGAAATAAAATAAAAAAAGTCTGCAGGACCATGTCTGGAGAGTATGGAGGATGAGGCAGCGCAGTGATTGGGTTTTTGTGCAATAGTTGCACACCAACAGAGATGAATGTGTGGGTGTGTTATCATGATGCAAGAGCCACGAATTGTCTTGCAACATTTCAGGCCGTTCCCTTCTCACATTGTCTCACAGGTTTCACAACACATCCCAGTAGTACCATTGATTAACAGTTTGTCCCTGTGGCACAAATTCATGATGAACTAATCTTTCAAAGCCAAAGAAAAATATTACCAAGGCTTTGACATTTGACCTTAACTGACAAGCTTTTTGTGGTCTTGGAGAATCTTTCCCGATCCATTGTTAAGATTGAGCCTTGGTCTCAACATCATAACCATAGACCCACATCTCATTACCAGTTATGATTCTCTTAAGGAGCATCTCCTTCTCACTTGCACACTCCTAAACCTTTTCACAGATTGCAAGGTGAAGGTCTTTCTGGTCTTGACTCGTGATCGATGGGACGAACTTGGTGGCAGCGCTGTACATTCCAAGATGCTGTGTCAGGATTTCATCACCTGATCAAACTGAAACATTGCATTCTTCTGCAATCTCTCAGTCAGTCAGTCTTTGATTTGCATGCACAATTTCGTTGACAGTCCTGACGTGAGTGTAGTTGGTAGATGCCAAAGGGTGTTTGGAACAAGGGTCATCTTTAACTTCCGTCTGGCAATTTTTAAAGTGTGTGAACCATTCGTAACACCGAGTACAGCTTAAGCACTCGTAATCGTAGGCTCCTTGCATCGTTTGGTGTGTCTCTGTACAGGTTTTCTTGAGTTCCGTGGAAAATTTAATGTGGACACTTTGTTCCTCTAACCCTGCCATCTCAGAATTTGCAAACTGAGAGACACAGTTTTCTACTCAATACTGAACTGAACAATAACTAACAGACTTACAACCGTGAAATTTCCAGCAGTTACACATTAAACACAAGCATGTGCAGGGATGCCAACCACATTTTGCTCCAACTCACCATTGGTGCAAAATTACGATTGTTCCAGAATTTTTTGATCAGACCTCAAACACACAGATTCTGATGAAATTTGTGAGTAATGGAATAGCTAATGTAGTTGATGTCATTGGAATTAGTTCTACAAAGGAAAAGAAACCTCTCTAGTTATCATTTTCACATTTTAAGATCAACGAAATAATGTTTCTTGATTTCTCGTAACTTCACCAAGTTGACTTTACAGGAACCAGACTGCAATTGTAAGTAGTAAGGGACATGTCCGAAAGAATATACACCAGTCATGCACCAGACATTCATATACATGCAAGGAGACCGTGCTGGAGAGTAGAGTGAGACAGTATTGTACTCTCTCCCCAATGGTATCATTTTGTACAGTGAGCAAGCAATAAAGGCAACCAAGGAGAAATTTTGAAAGGGAATTAAATTTCAGAGAAAAGACAAACACTTAGAGGTTTGCTGATGACATTGCAATTCTATCAAGAGACAGCAAATGGCTTGGAAGAGCAGTTGAATGGAGTGGCTAGGTTCTTGAGAAGAGGTTGTAAGAACATCAGTAAGGGTAATAGAATGCAGTTAAATTAAATCAGCTGATGCCAAGGGAATTAGATTAGAAAATGAGATGTTAAAAGCAGTCAGTGAGGTTTGCAATTTAGGCAGTAAAATACTTGACATTGGCTGAAATCGATCACATATAAAATGCGGACTGGCAGTAGCCAACAATAACATTAAATTCCCCTTGGTGTTGGCACCCAGATTAGATTCGCGGTGATTTCTTGCCTGTCGTAAGAGGCGGAGTCTTTTTATTTGGTCATGTTTTTACCTCGGTATTTTGACTAATTTATGGACTCATGAAGGTTTTTGCTTTTCTTGGTACTGTTAATGATTTTTTCCCCACACCTTCCTTTGGCTTTTGAAATTCTGGTCCCCATTTTGGGTTTGACCACCACTTTCCCGCATTACTGTGGTGCATTAGCTCTCTTCTGTGCACTGTTATCTTTTGCACCTACCAATCAAGTGGATCTATCTTTGCATCCAAATTCCAGCACGGTAGCCAGTCTGTCGTGGTGGGGTTGTCATGTACCCTCTTGGAGTTAGCCCCCTTACAGTGCAGGGATCACACTGCTGGTGCCTGAGCTGTAACCTTCCCAGGTCAGCGAAGGAGTAGGTACCTATCCACTAGGGGTACCAAGACTCTGGGCAATGGCTACTGTGCCAGGTGGCCTTTGCTTTGGCAGGGTGGCATCCACGGGGAGAGCCTCTGTTTGGAGTTCGGAATTGGGGTAGATGATCCGCAGTGAAACAGATCAAACTTAATGGTAGCCATGCCAACACTGCCATCTCAGCAACAGTCAGGAATGCAGAAGTTTGGAATCCTGTGGCATTTCTGTCGTTGACAATGCTTCAAGATGAACGCCAGGTAAGAAGTGAAAATGGACAGTTTGCCGAGTTCTTGGTTTGTACCCGAACTGACAGCGAATCTTTCACTACTATGAAGCCACTGTTTTTTGTTGAAAATATTGAAGATTAGTTTAGGGAGGTTGCTGTAATAGAGAAGGTAAGAAATAGATCTTGCACGCATGAACGCCAACTAATCATGGACACTTCAGATCTGTGTCAAGATAGAAGATATACCAGTAATCATTTCTCTTCATTAACAAGCTTGATAGAATTCAAGATGTTATCTGCCATGGGGATCTAATGCTACAAACTGATGAAGAGATGCATACTAATCTGGAATGCTGTGGAGACCACTTTGTTCACCATATAAAAAGGGGCCAAGGATAATAGAGTGGACACTGGAGTTTTATCCTAGACTTCAAAGGCAACATTTTGCCTTAGAGGGTTAAGTCATGGTTTATAGGTGTGATGTCAGGCCTTATGTTCCTCCTTCAGTGAGATGTTTTAGGTGCCAAAGGTTCAGACACATGTCCTCTTACTGTTCTAATGAGGCTATCTGTAGTGCATGTGGACGTGCATTGTATGGGGGCAGCCCTTGGCCAACCCCCTCAGTGTGTCAGCTGTCTGGAACCGCACCGTCCTCGTTCACTGCAGTGCTCGGTGTTCAAGAGGGAGAAGAAAATTCAAGAGTATAAAATGCTTGACTGCCTGTATTATCAGGATGCAAAGAAACGGTTTGAAAGGCTTCACCTGACTGATATGGTCTCACATTTTGCAACTGTTGTCACACTCCATACCTCATGCGATGAAAAGGTCTCGCAAAACACCTCAGGGCCCTGGTCGTATTTCAGGGCCTGCCCTACAGATGAGGGGGGATTGTCGGTTCCCTTACCCCATTCACACCATTGGTGCAGCCAGAGATGTCTAGCCATCCTCTAGTGTTGTCAGGGATGAGGACAGGTGCCCCCCCCCCCCCCCCTTTCTCTCTCAAGACAAGGCTGCAGGCCGAAGACAAGTACCTTCCTCTTCGCTCCTGGAAGGTAAAATAGAGAAATCTTCACAAAAATTGAAGTCTCACAACAATAAGAAGGATAAGCAGAAAGATAAACTACTTTCTGAGGTTTCGAATGTTCCATTCCTCATCCCTGCAGAGGTCAAGCCCATGCACTCTGACAACAGCTCGCACAATCAGGTGAACTACAACCTGGTAACGAAGTAATCACACCCATATTTTCCATTCACCTATTCCTCAGACCTGACTCCAACACTCCTTCAATGGAACTGTAATGGCTACAACTCTGTCAGTAATGATTACTTGCTCTGAAACAGGCATAGCACATCAGGGAACACTGTTTACGGCAAAACACCTCTGAAACACTACAAACCCTACTGTACCAATTGCTTTAATTGCACTGATCCCGTGGTACTTGCCAAACATTTTGAGGCACACTTCGCTGAAGTGTCTGCTTGCAGTAATTACCATCCTCGTTTCCTGACCTGTAAATACATTATTGAGTGCCACCCACGATCCTTCCATGCAAACAGCTCTCTGTCATATAGTGTCACTTTTAGTGAATGGGAGCATTGCAGTGCTTTGGCAGAATATCGAAATACAGTCCGTGGATCCGACAAAATCCACAATCAAATGCTCAGACATCTTCATGCCAACAGCATGAAATGTATTCTCAGGCTTTTTAATAGTATTTGGCAGGAAGGAGAATTTCCCTCTCAGTGGGGAGAAGGGATTATTATTCTTCTCCTGAAATCCATATATTTTAACTAATTACTGGCCACTCTCTCTGACAAATAGGCTGAGTAAGCTATTCAAACAAGTGGTCATCTGCCATCTTGTTGATACCTCTAAGCCGAAGGGTATATATAATGTTTCCACATTGGCTTTTGGGCTTTCCAGTCCACCACAGATAATCTGGTTTGTCTGAAATATGCAGTAGACAATGCTTTCATGCATCGCCAACATCTGATAGCTGTGTTCTTTGATGTGCAGAAGGCATATGATGCTACCTGGTGACATCACATCATATCTACACAGCATGAACTGGGTTTCCAGGGCATTTTACCCATTTTTATCCAGAATTTCCTATCTCTCCAACTTTTTTGGGTCTGGATAGGTTTGACTCTCAGCAACCAATATAGACAAGAAGCTGGAGTGCCTCGGGGATTGGTTCTTAATGTAATACTTTTCGCCATCACCATCAGAGGTATCGTAAATGCAGTGGGCCTCACAGTCTCCGCCACTGTATGTGGATGATATTTGCATATACTATGCCTCTGGATCAGTGTGCACCACTGAGCACCAAGCGCCAATTTCGGGCAATCTTGGTGATCAGTTACTTGAAGTTGTTGAAACTTTTCAGATTTTAGGTATTTTACATGACAACAAACTCTTGGGCACCACATGTCAATCGGCTCAAGGCAGCTTGATGAAGTAGTTAAATGCTCCCCGTTTTCTTAGTAACTCGTTTTGGGGCCTGGACTGTGGAGCTCTTTTGAGATTTTACAAAATGCTGATTTTATCCCACTGGGACTATGGATGTGTTGCCTATCGGTCGGCAGCACAGTCCGTACTGAGCTTGCTGGATCTTGTTCACCATGCAGCTGTGTGGTTGACAACAGGGATGTTTCACACAAGTTCTATTGACAGACTCCCAGTGGAAGCCGGTATCCCAACACTGTGGGTTATACTGCAGAACCATCTGACAAATTACGCAGTCGCAGTCTGTCAGTTGCCTTCTCACCTGTGTCGTTCCACTCTGTTCCACAACCAACAGTTCAGACTGTTTGCTTATCATCCAAAACTGGGTAGACCAGCTGGGATCTGACTCGATATTCTACTGAAGGACCTACAACAGCGTGCTTTAGTCTGTGTTCCTAGGACTCCTTCTTGAGCGCGACCCCCCCTCCCCCCCCCACCCCCCCCCCCAGCCCCCCACCCCCGTGGTCTGTACCCATGTCCTGTGATACAGGTGGACATCTTTTGTGGCTCCAAGAAGAGTGCTGATCCTACCCTTCTCAGACATTTGTTTTGTTTGATCCTCCACGATTATTCTAATTCAGTATCCATCTACATGGATGGATCAAAAGTCAATGACAGGGTTCATTATGCTTTTGCCCATGCAAGGGACACGAGAAGCACTCTCTGCTGATTGCCTGCAGCGTGTACACTGTAGAGTTGGTTGCCAGATCTCAGGCTTTGTGGCACGTCAAATCACTGACCATGATGTAGTTCCTGATCTGTAGTGGTTCCATGAGTTGTTTAAAAGGCTTATCTCTGTGCTGTTTAAAAATATTTTGGCCACCAACATCCAGGACCTGGTCGACCTCTACAGCTCTGGAAAGACAGTGACCTACATCTGGATGCTGAGTCACATAGGCATTTTATGAAATGAAATCGCCGACTGTCTAACTAAAGATGCAACTACAGCAGATGAACTTGACATCACAATACCGGGCACTAACTTACGACCACATCTTCGACTCACTATTTTGAGGCTCTGGGATTGGAATGGCTGTCTAGTACGACCCAAACCAAGTTGAAAGTGATTGAAGGGTCACCTAAGGTATAGCTTTCATCTTTCCAGGCCTCTCGGAAAGATGCCATTGTGTTGTGTCGGTTACGCATCAGCCATTCAATACACACCCAAAAGTTCCTTCTGCGTTCAGAGAATCCTTCTCACTGTGGCTGTGGTAGTCTACTGATGATAGTGCATGTTGTTGTTGAGTGCACCCTGCTGGCTAGTTTGTGGCACGCTCTCAGCTACCTCACTACCTCAGATATTTGTGGATGATGAGACAGCCACTACCAAAGTGTTGCATTTTCTGAGGGGTAGCAGATTTTACACTAAACTATAATACTCTTCCACCTTCAGTATTAGGAATGGTTTTGGAGGGGGAAGAGCCTCTCCCTGCGGCAGGTACACCGCATGCAGCTGCATGTTACTTTCTTCCTCTTCACCTTCTTGGCCTTTAGATTCTCTTGTGCAAGATGCTGCAAGGGTTATCTCTGTGTTTTACCTATTGTTTTTGATGACACTTGCACCCTTTTTCAAACTCTTTGACTTGCTTATATAGTTGCAGCAGCCAAGTCTTCACTTTTTAGCTTTTTATGTATTTTTCTCATGAAAGGAAGGGATAATAGTTTTGTTTATTTATTTATTCCATGTGATCTGATGGTACACAGTGTGTTGCAGATGTCGGAATATGTCAGTTAACATTGTTAACATATATTAACATAGGCCTATAGTATCTTAATGTATTATATTGCTCAATGTTTTCAATTTAAGACAAATAGCAAGATGACTGTTCTAAGTATTCATTTACAGAGTAAAAACAGTTACACAACAAATATGACTTCATGGCTTCGCTAAATTTTATGTTGTCTTCGATAGACTTAATACTAGTGGGAAGATTGTTGAACAGTTGGAGGCCCATGTGGAAAGCTCCCTTTTTACACAGTTGAGTGTTTGTACATAAAAGATGCAGATTTGCATTTTTCCTGGTGTTGTGATCATGTATTTCATTAATTTTTACGATTCTGGTGTCAGTTGGCACTATATGGTTTCTGAAAAATTTAGAGTCTCGAGAATGTATAGGCAAGGCAGTGTATGGTTTCCAACTTTCTGAAGATAGGTTTGCAGGAGTCTCTGGGTTTACTCCTTGTAATAATCCTCATTGATCTCTTCTGGTTTCTGAATGTGCTCAGAACAGTTGGAGAATTTCCCCAGAATATCACCCCATATTTTAGGTGGGCTTGTATGTAAATGTAGTACATGCTGGTTAATGTTTTCAGGCTAGCACATGATTTCAGTACACTCAATGCATAACAGCCAGTACTAATTCTGGCATTTACCTTTCCTGTATGTGTATTCCATTTCAGGTTATCTTGAACCCACAGACCCAGGAACTTGAAAACAGTGTCGGTATCTATTGGCTGGTTATTTACAGTGACAAATGGCTGAGAGGGATTTGCATTTTGTGTTGTGTGAAAGTTCATGGAAGCTGTCTTTTTGGTGTTGATAGTTAATTGTTGATTATAGCCCACTTGCTGAGTTGTTCAGTGGCCAAGTTCACAGCTTTTTGCACAGCCTCTTTCTCCCCTTTGAGGAGTACAGTTGTGTCATCGGCAAATATTATTGTTTTGTGTGCATCAACATTCAGGCTCAAGTCATTAATATACAGGAGGAAAAGTAGGGGGTCCCAATACTGAGCCCTGTGGAACACCTTGCTTTACAGTTTTATTACTTGATAGTATTTCGGTTATTGAGTTGCTTTGTCTATAAGTGTATTTCTTGCTGACTCTCTGCATCCGATTGGTTAGGAATGTAGCAATCCAATTATTTGCAATTCCTCTGATACCATAGTGTTCTATTTTTTCCAGCAATATTCTGTGGTCAACAGTGTCAAAAGCCTTTGACAGATCCAGAAATATGCCTGTTATGGGTTGTTTTCTATCTAACAGTTCTAATAGTGTATTTATGCAATCATATACTGCAGTTTCAGTAGATTTGTTGCTTCTGAACCCATGTTGAGCTAAACTAGGTAAATCTTTTTTTTTTTTTTTTCAATGAAGTCCATCATTTTTTTGTACATTATTTTTTCAAAAACTTTAGAAAAGCAGGATGAGATTGAGATAGGCCTGTAGTTATTCATATCTTTATTATAACCTTTTTTGAAGACAGGAATTACTTTAGAAAGTTTGAGCTTCAGGGAAAGTACCTGCCTGGAAAGAACAGTCACAGAGGTGAGTTAATGGTTCAGCAATTGTGTGTTCACAAGTTTTTATTACAGCTGCTGTGATACCATCAATTCCAGCTGAATATGAATTTTTTAACTATCTGAGGGCTTTTGCAACATCATTTTCAGTGGCTTTGGTAATGAAAATTGACTCTGCACATGTGTGATATTTTTGGTTTGCTGGATGGTTATTTGTGTTAGGATTATTTTGGACCAATTTTTCAGCTATGCTCGTAAAGAAATTGTTGAAAGAGTTCACCACAACTTTGGGATTAGATGTAGATTCATTGTTGAGTTTGATTTCTGTGTTCGTGTGAGAAGCTTTCATTTCCCCACTTTCCCTTTTTATGATATTCCACATTGCTTTTACTTTATTGCTGGATTTGTCAATGTACTCATCATTTTGCATCCTTTTTGCTTGTCTTATGACTCTTCTTAGGATATATGTGTAGTTTTTATAGTATTCTGTTAGTTGGGGGAGTCACTACTTTTTTTACATAACATGTGGAGTATTCTTTTATGTTTGCAAGAGATTTTTATAGCTTGTGTAATCCAACTCTTGTTTCTCTTATTATTATTATTATTATTTATTCTTACTCGTTTTTGTGGAAAGGCGTCTTCAAAGTGGTGGATCATTTTGTCAAGAAATATGTTGAATTTCATGCTGACATCATTGTCTGTGTACATCTCTGTCCACTTTTCTTTACTAAGGAGGGCATTTAGCTTGTTCAAGTTATCTTGGGTGAAAAACCTTCATAAAGTTTTAGGTGGGACTGGGTTTAAGGTATCTTTACTAACATCAACCTTTAGAATGACAGCTTGGTGGTCACTGAATCCTGCATTGTATACTTCTATAGTTGGGTTAAGTTTATTTCTATTTACAAAAATTTGATCTAGAGCTGTCTTGGATGTGGGTGATATTCTAGTGGGCTCGTTCACAAGGCCATGCAGATTATAAGTTTTTGCAATGTTAATCAATGTCTCCCTGTTTCTGTTGTGAGTGAGAAAGTCTATATTAAAGTCACCACATATAGTCACATCCTGTTTCCACTGACTTATTTTGGATAGAAACAAGTCCATTTCTAACAGAAAATCATTAATAGTACTGGAGGGGGGAAGGTAAATTGTAGCTACAATTACATTTAGATCTGTGAGCTTTATGGCTGCACATTCGAAGATCTTGTCTGTTCCTATTTCCTTTAGGGTAGGAAGGGGGCTAAATTCAGTGTGTTGTTTGATGGAGATGGCAACCCCACCATGTCCATCATTTGATCTGGAGAAGTGTTCACACAATTTGAAGTTTGCTAGTGGGATTAACTTAACTACATCAGTGCAGAGCCAGTGCTCTGCTAGGTGTACTACTGAGATATCACTGAGTTCACTGGTCAGCAAAATGCTTAAGTCATCAGTTTTGTTGCTCAAGGATTGGACAGTGTGATAATAGATTTCCAGGTCTGAGTGGGGTTTACTCAGGGGGCTCGAAGTCATATTTACTGTGTCACTGACCTTTAGTTTAAATTGTGCTGTATTCCAAGTATGTTGACTTCCGAGCAGTAGTGCTGGTTCTGTTGGTCGACCTGGGCAGCAGACTCGTCTCCCAGGTGGGCCTGAAAAGTATCCACATGCACTTCACACTGCTGAGGCATCACATTGACGTTTTGGAGGGATGTCTCGATAATGTTCACCATCACATTATTGGTCCTTTCAGGTTCCTGACCTTTTTGAGGGGTCAGGGGAATGTGTTTCGACTTTGTGACTTCGTGACCCATTTGTCTAGTGTAGTTTGCACAGTACGGCCACTATTACTCTTTTTATTTCCCATCTTGTTTTTATCCAATTGCTTATTAGCATCTGTTTATTGTTTCTGACTTTTGTTTTCTTATTGTCCCCCATAGTTGTCAGGAAGGCCAGTCTATTGCAGATAATCTCCTTGCCACATTTGTTTAGGTGTAAACCATGTGTTGTGAAGTGGTTTCTGGCTAGTCTCTCTATTTCAAAGTTCACAGCAATTCTTTTTTTGTGTGCATGTTTTTTCTAAATTGGGAGTTTTGCAGTATTAATTTTACTATTTAAATTATGAACATCATATCTCCTGGGTACAGGATGGATAATGATAATCATTTTGTGACTTAGAATGAGTATTGGTTCCAATGGTTCTACCACATGTTTCAACATTTGATCGAGAGGTTTGTCTATGTTGTGTACTGAAGCTTCTTGTCAAATTTTCCGCTTTTTTTTACCACCTCTTTTAGTGGGGAGCCAGGTTTTACTATGCTTTTTACCTGGTATGAGGGCCCTAGTTTGTCTTGCAGCATTTGAACAGTCTCTTCCATGGCTGTCACTTAATATTAGTACTTTCATTTTTTCCGAGATTTTCTTGCTATGTAATGTTCTGGAATTTCTTTCGTTTTTGTCCTGCACATATATTGGTGCTTGAGAAATTATGTTCATTGGCGGATTACTCATACACTTTGTGGCGGATTGTTCACTTTGGGTAAATTTTTGCGTAAGATCTTGTGCAACGTTAGACTGTATATTGACCTTGCTAGCATCTTGCACCAGGTGGTTATCAGAAGTTACACTTTTAAAATCACTTTCTGGTTCCATTTCATTTCATGTAGGCCTACCCTCACATTAACTTTGTTTTCTGTTGCAGTTTGTTTACATGCTGATTGTACAGGGCTATGATCACATGTGGCGCTAGACAACACACGATTTCTGAGCATTGCATTCCGAGCACGATTTATGGCTTGACTATTTCTCGTAGTATGCTGACCTGCCAAACGCCAGTTTTTGTTACTGATATTTACGTTCGGGGTGTGGATAACGAGTTCATTGTTTGTGGTTTTATTGGTTACTGCCAGTTCAAGATCATTACACTTCACTAATAGTTCATAGTACTTTGCCAGTAGGCTTTCATGCTTTAGGTTGAGGTCCATTATTTCTTGTTTCAACGACGTAATTGTCTCATTAAACACGTAGTCATCATTCATCAATAATATTAAATATAAATTTAAGTGTTAGGAAGTACTTGATGAAGATATTTGAGTGGAGTGTGGCCTTGGATGTAAGGGAAATGTGGATGGTAAACAGTTCAGACAGGAAGAGAGTAGAAGCTTTTGAAATATGGTGCTTTAGAAGACTGCTGGATATTAGGTGGTTGGATTGAAGAACAAGGTACTGAATCATATTGGAAAGAAAAGAAATTTATTGCAGAAGTTGACTAAAACGTGGGATCAGTTAATAGGACACATCCTGAGGCATCAAAGAAAAGCTAGTTTGGTAATGGAAGGAAGTAAGAGGAGAAAAAATTGTAGGGAAGCCAAGGCATGACTGTAGGAAGCAGGTTCCAAATGGACATTAGTTGGAGTGATTAACACAGAGAGGCTCAGGACAAACTAGCATGGAGAGCTGCACCAAACCAATCTTTGGACTGAAGACCACAATGACATCAACATTTAGTTATTAGATTGTTTTATCTTCAGTATGTGCAGATTTTTATAAAAGAATTCAGTTTTGATGTTTGTGCCAGAAGTACTTAAGTGTATGGCAGGCAAATGGGACCTACACTAAAAAATATTGAAACTGCATCACATCACAACCATGGAAAACACTCAATGCTGCATAGAGCTTCATTGTATACAATTGTACTAAGCAAGTACAACACTGAACTTTCATTGCTACATCATGAAAAATAAAAGGAGTGATGGATGAATGTGTAGACCATAAGCTTAATACTTGTTACCACATGAGAATTTGAAAAGGCTTAACGGGTAGTCTTTAATAATGATAGAGTGGAATGGGTGTCACTTTTATATGTTAATATATTTAAACAATTTAAAAGTAAAGGTAACAGCTTGCTAAATAATAGAAGCGTTGAATTGTTGAGAGGCACACAAACACTTGATAGACTTACTTGTGGGACTTAGTCACAGTATAATGATTAAATTGTATATGGCTTATTTAATCATTGCTTATGTTATCAATAATGATGCCTCGTAATAATGTACACTTGTTTCTACTTCTTGTCTGTCTTCTTGTTACATAATGTGTTGTTGTGGCGACTCCCCTCGTTGCAGACTACACAACACGAAAGTGTCACCTGTAATTGAAAATGTTGCTAGCACACCATCCCAGTCCTCAGCAGTAGTGAACTGAATTTTCTCATGCTGTTGGCCAACACCGCACTGCCTTGTTCACGATCTTGAGTGAAGCAGGGCAGAGAAATTATAAATACTCAGTACTTTGTCTTTGGCTTCTGTCACATACCCCACACCAGCCTTCGGTATTGTGTGGGCAAACCAGCTTTGACTGTGTTCAGCCATATCACCCGCAGGCTGCTGGTCTGCAAGCTGCCTTTAAACCTGATGGTAGCGGGGCTCAAGCCAGTGCCACCAAGAGGGGCCTACCGTTGACTATGTCTGGTCTCTGGATGTCTCTGAGGGGTCCTGGGTTTGGCACTTTCACACCAGTTTGCTGTGCACTTGACTGATTACTAGGGCCAGCCAGCTAAGGACACACAAGCCACTGCTACTTTGCTGAGGCAACAGTCTGCCACTATGTGTACTCACAGTGCCGTAGGCCAAGCACACCGCTGTATGTTATGCTGAGATAGCAACTGCTGCCTGGGGTTACATATGCCATTGAATTGCCTCCATAAACATCTGTATGAATGTCTTACTGAGTAAAGAATGTTATCACTAATTGAGCTCTTCTGATTCCATAACTACTGGGTAGTTGGTAGTATGCAATTCATTATTGTGCACACACCGTTGTGAGACAACCATCCTGGAATTTAATAGTGCCCACACCCCCAACACTGTCACAAGTGTGTAAGCAAGATCTACTGTTGCTCGTATTCATTTTCTGCTGTTGGAAATTTTGGAGCCATTAACTTGTGGTTGAAAGTACTGTATTATTTGTGTTTTATGCAGACATGAATTATAATTTTGTGATTGTACTGTTGTTCCAGGAAGGGGATAGAGTATTTACATGCTTGCCAGATAATGGAGGCTATGCAGAATATGTTACGTGCAAGAAAAACTATGTCTTCCCGCTCTCAGAAAGGCTGTCATTTAGTCAAGGTGCAGGGCTATATGTGCCATACTTTACAGCATATAGAGCTTTGGTGACTAAGTAAGTGTTTACTGTTGTTGTGTAATCAAATGTATTGTTGAAATTTATGGCTAAATATTGTTTGGTGTGCTTGTTAATAAGTGCAAGTAGAGCCAACTTTCACAAAGTTAGTTTCTGCTGTACTTCTTACAAAAAGGAAAATGTGGCGTAAGGAGGTGTGTTGACATAAATGTAATGTGAATCAAAAGTAGCGTCATTCTTTGGTGTGGTGCTATCACTGCAATTTAGGCTAATTTCTATTTATGTGAGACTCCAGTTGAATAATATACTTGAGAAGGTAATATGACAAATAGGTGCATACTGTGCTACTCACTTGACTACCTAGGAGACTTCTCTGAAATGATTAAAATTGGGATACTTAACTACTAGCTGTACACAATCACATTTATAAAAATTGTTTAGCTTCCATTTTGTGTAATCTTTGAAATTCTTTTCAGTCTCTAATGCTCTGCACCCCTATTTCCTCTGTTCTTTGTATGTCTGTCTGAAATAATTAAATTGGAATACTTGACTACAAGCTGTACACAAACATGTTTATAAAAATTGTTTAGCTACCATTTTCCGTAATCTTTGAAATTCTTTTCAGTGTCTAATGCCATGCGCCCCCGTTTTCTCTTTTCTTTGTATGTCTTCTGTTAGTGAACACTCTATCACGTCGATTGGTCAGTCTCTTGCCTCTTCGAGCATGATATCTTCCACATCTGCTTGTTTCCCTCTTGTTTATTCCCTCTTTTTTCCCTTTTTCTCCATTTGCATCCATACTTTTCTCCCTGTTAGACACTTTCCATGGGGTTGGGGACTGTTCATGAGGGCACATAAACTGATTTACGATATTCTGGTAGATAAACATTATTTATTTGAGTCATAAGAATCTTATTGTTAGTTTGTGGCACAAGGATGACACTGTTCTTTTGAGCTATAAAATTGGGATTAGATTTCTAATTTGAACCATAAGGATTGGATTGATCTTTTAAGCTGTAACACAAATTTAGGTTAATGGTGAAATGGAAATTAGCAAACAGAGTATAGTCAAGCATTGAGTAATGGATGGTTAGCTGCATAAATGTGAACCTAATCATATTAGCGCAGCTTATGAACTGGTTATACTCTTGCTCACATACAATACAAATGGGGACAAGCAAGCCGCTGCCTCCCTCTGCTCCCCCCTCCCCCCTCTCTCCTGACCACCTGCCAGTTTTCCCACTTTTTGCCCTTTTTGTTATCTGATGTTTTGACTGTTCCTTTGACTGGTATGTAGTGATATATTTATTTATTTGTTTGTTTTGTGTTAGTTATGTTCAGGTAATGGGTGATTCCGAAGGATGTGAAATGTGCCAAATTGTGCTTAACTCAAATATAACTCGCGTAATGTTGGGAGTGGGAGGCGACTCCAACAGTGATGGGGGAAACAGCAGTACAGAGGTCAGGATGGAGCACAGCTTCTTTTGTTTGGATGTGGGTTGAGAGTGGTGGTGGTGGTGGTGACGAATTGAGTGGTAGACGTCTAGTAAGATATCCCTGAATAAATTACTTTTTTCATGTTAGGTACAAAGGTGTGGTCACTCCTGAAGTGGAGGCTGTTGGTCCTGAGATGACATAGTGAGCCATAGAAGTTCAGCGAGCCATCACCGTATTGGCAGTGGTGTGCATAGCTAGGATCACCTGTTTATCTCAGCTGGAAGAGGTAGCTGACAGGCACTGCACACCATGGCCTATACATGGCATCTATGTACGAGCTGTGTGCCTACCTCAGGCTGTGGAATACAGCACAGAGAAGGACTGTACTCATATCGTAGCCCCCAGCTTGTCATAGGGGTTGTGGCCCACCCTGAGCAGTGGTCAGCAACAAGGTGATCCACAAGGAATGGAGTGCAGTGGCAGCGTAGTCAGCAGCTAACAGTCTAGACTCAAACACACATCCCAGGAGGTGGACATCCTCAGGAGGTAGTCACCCAGTAAGTGACATGGCAGATGACATGTAGTCTGCATATAATATGCTCACGCTGGTTCCTGTAGCGTTCGGGGGGCCTATGTCCAAAGTATATGATTGGCTGTACCACTGTGTACTGCAAATGGTCTCCGTCTAGAAGTTGGAGGATGGTGCTGGAAGTGTAGCTCGACATCACGTAAACACCTGGATAATATCAGAGAATGAACATATTTGAGAGAGATAGGACCTGATATTCAAGTACTGTTTATGCGATCCTGGCTAGCTAGTGTTTTTCTCTTGCCAACACTTTAGCCCAGAAAGTAAAACAAGTTAGCATGCTCACTCATCAGTGTAAAGCACCTCGTTCCTTATGACACCGTTTTGGTGTATCAGTACCAGGCAGTTCCATGCTCCAGACTAGGTCATGGCACAAAAATAAATACGAGATACAAATTAAACAAGACATCAGCTACAGAACATGACTCCAAGTAATGGAAAATTATGTAACACTGTGGAAGGATAGGTAATATACGGAAGCAAAGTAACCTACATATTACAATAAATAAATAAATAAATCCATGAATACCAAAAACCACATTTTCACGTGCCTATTATTGAGCACAAAATAAAATTAATTAATTTAAACTAGTTCTGAAGCTGTTGTACAGATTGTGGTGGTATTCATTTCCTCTCAGAAGTTCACCGAGCATGTAAAAAGATTTCTCCATTAGGTACTCTCTGAGATTCGTTTGAATTTCAGCAATTGTTTATGAAGACATTTGATACGTAGTTGTAACACATTAAAGAGCTTAATGTTGGGGTAAGAAACTCCTTTTTGAAGCAGAGTAAGACTTTTCAATTCAGTGTGCAGACAGGTTTTGGTTTGTGTGTTGTAGCGATGATATCTGCTGTTGTCTTTGCTTTGTGAAAAGTTAGTACCGACAAAAGTCAACAAGGAAAATATCTACTGTGAAGAGGTGGTAAGGATCCTAATGGTGAAAGAAGTACACGATGTATTTTTCTGATGACTTGTTTGAGTGAGCCTTGAGCAGCCGCTGGTGAAGTATCAGTGCAGCAGCAGTGCAGTAGCAAGTCGCATGTTTAGCTTTTGTAGTTTGATTCTTAATTTCTTTTCGAGTGTTTGTGTGCTTGCACATTTAGTTACATAAAATCCTTGCGTATTCTTGTATTTGAGAGGAGTAATATTACTTATTGATAGCCGTAGAGTATAAATTCGTAGAGTCGTAAGATATTAGCATTAGGATGGATAGGGTGTGTGTGTGCTGTGTGCGAGCGCAGGAGGAACTTGCCATGGTTCGCGAGCAGCTGACTGTGCTGTTGGCCACGGTCAGCCGCCTTCAGGCTGATGCCTCGAGGTGCAGCAACGGCGGAGGGTCTGGCGCGTCGCGTGAGACACCCCAGGTGTCGCATGCTGCGTCCGCTGACTCAGCCGCCGAGCCACCTTCTAGTGTACCCGGCGCCTTGGGGCCGCCCTCACCTCAGGGTGAGTGGCGGACTGCAACGCGTTCGCGCCGCTCGAGGTAGAGGGCCAATGTGGAGGTTGGCCGGCTGGCCTCGCCCGTTCATCCTGTCAGTGGGCATGTGGCCACTCTTTCAGCAGGGCCCGAGCAGGCACACGGGGGCAAAGGCTTGCTGGTTATTGGGAGCTCCAACGTTAGGCGGGTGATGGAGCCCCTTAGGGAAATAGCGTACAGGGCTGGAAAGAAATCCAACGTGCACTCGGTTTGTCTGCTGGGGGGCCTCATCCAAGATGTGGAGGCGGCCTTGCCTGCGGCTATCGAGCATACGGGGTGTAGTCGTCTGCAAGTAGTTGCCCACGTTGGCACCAATGATGCCTGTCACTTGGTTTCTATGGCGATCCTCAGTTCATACAGGCGGCCGGCGGATTTGGTGAAGACACTGCCCTCGCACGCTGGGTGCAAGCAGAGCTCTCTATTTGCAGCTTCGTTCCCAGAGTGGATCGGGGTCCTTTGGTTTGGAGCCGAGTGGAGGGTCTCAACCAGAGGCTTCGTCGACTCTGTGACGGTCTTGGCTGCAGATTTCTAGACTTGCGCTATTGGGTGGCGAATTGTAGGACACTCCTAGATAGGTCAGGGGTGCACTACACAAAGGAAGCAGCTGCTCGGGTAGCAGAGTACTTGTGGCATGCACATGGGGGTTTTTTAGGCTAGGCAGTAGTGCGAGGTGTTCTGTGATGAACACTCACCAGTCAATGTGCAGGCAGGGAAGTCAGGACGCTCTCAGTATAAAGACACTTCAGCTATCAAGATATTAGCAGTAAATTTTCAGAGTGTTCGGAATAAAGTTCCTGAATTTACTGCCCTCCAAGAACCGTGTGGCACGCAAATTATTCTCGGGTTTGAGACCTGGCTGAGTCCTGAGATAGGAAGTTCTGAAATATTTAGTGAGGGTTGGAACGTGTATCGGAAAAACAGATTAGACACCGTAGGAGGTGCTGTCTTCATTGCAGTTGACAAAAATGTTGTGTCTACTGAGGTCGAAGTACAGTGTGATTGTGAAGTTATCTGGACACGTTTAACAGGGCTAGGAGAAATAAAATTAATTGTTGGGTGTTATTACCGGCCACCAGGTTCCACCATGACAGTTCTAGAATCATTCAAAGGGAGTCTACACTCTGTATCGCAGAAGTACCCGGATCATGCTATGTTAGTCTGAGGCGACTTCAACCTACCTAGTATAGACTGGGATGTCTATGGATTCATTACAGGTGGTTCAGACAAGCCGTTGTGTGAATTACTTTTGAACACATTATCCGAAAACTGTCTTGAGCAGCTAAATCGACAGGCAATGCGTAATGGAAATAGTTTAGATTTGGTAGCCACGAACAGACCAGACCTCATCGACGGTGTCAGTGTTGAGACAGGGATTAGTGATCATGATATTGTCATTACGACTATGGTTACGAAAGTTAAAAAGTCGGTCAAGAAGGCTAGGAGAGTATTCTTACTAGAAAGAGCAGATAAGCAGTTGTTAGCATCCCACTTAGTAAATGAATCGACTCCATTTACTTCCGGTACGATGGACGTGGAAGAATTATGGGCAAATTTTAAACACATTGTAAATCACACATTGGACAAGTATGTGCCGAAAAAGTGGGTTACGGATGGAAAAGACCCACCGTGGTTTAACAGCGCAATTCGGAGAATGCTCAGGAAGCAAAGACAGTTGCACTCGTGGTACAAGAAAGATCGGGAGAATGAGGACAGACAAAAGTTAGTAGAGATTCTTGCTGCTGTAAAAAGATCGATGCGTGAAGCATTCAACTACTACCACCATCATACCTTAGCAGAAGATCTTGCTGAAAACCCAAGGAAATTCTGGTCGTACGTAAAATCGGTAAGCGGGTCGAAGGCTTCCATCCAGTCACTCACTGAACAGTCTGGCCTGGCAATGGAAGACAGCAAAACAAAAGCTGAAATTTTAAATTTAGCATTTGAGATATCTTTCACGTAGGAGGACCGTACAAACATACCGCCGTTTGAGTCTTGTACAGATTCGCATATGGAGGACATAGTGATAGACATGCCTGGGGTTGTGAAGCAGATGAATGGGTTGAAAATAAATAAATTGCCAGGTCTTGATGGGATATCGCGAATCTCTTGCCCAACATAAAGTCCCAAGCAACTGGAATAAAGCGCAGGTGACGCCTGTATATAAGAAAGGTAGAAGGACGGATCCTCAAAATTACAGACCAATATCCTTAACATCGGTTTGTTGCAGGACTCTCGAACATATTCTCAGTTCAAATATAATGAATTTCCTTGAGACAGAGAAGTTGCTGTCCATGCATCAGCATGGCTTTAGAAAGCATCGCTCCTGCGAAACACAACTCGCCCTTTTTTCACATGATATCTTGTGAACCACGGATGAAGGGTATCAGACAGCTGCCATATTCCTTGACTTCCGGAAAGCGTTTGACTCGGTGCCCCACTGTAGACTCCTAAGGTACGAGCATATGGGATTGGTTCCCAAGTATGTGAGTGGCTCGAAGACTTCTTAAGTAATAGAACCCAGTACGTTGTCCTCGGTGGTGAGTGTTTATCGGAGGTGAGGGTATCATCTGGAGTGCCACAGGGAAGTGTGGTAGGTCGGCTGTTGTTTTCTATCTACATAAATGATCTTTTGGATAGGGTGGATAGCAATGTGCGCCTGTTTGCTGATGATGCTATGGTGTATGGGAAGTTATCGTCGTGGAGTGACTGTAGGAGGATACGAGATGACTTGCTCAGGATTTGTGATTGGTGTAAAGAATGGCAGCTAACTCTAAATATAGATAAATGTAAATTAATGCAGATGAATGGGAAAAAGAATCCTGTAATGTTTGAATACTCCATTAGTAGTGTAGTGCCTGACACAGTCACGTCAATTAAATATTTGGGCGTAACATTGCAGAGCGATATGAAGTGGGACAAGCATGTAATGGCAGTTGTGGGGAAGGCGGATAGCCATCTTCGGTTCATTGGTAGAATTTTGGGAAGATGTGGTTCATCTGTAAAGGAGACCACTTATAAAACCCTAATATGACCTATTCTTGAGTACTGCTCGAGCATTTGGGATACCTATCAGGTCGGATTGAGGGAGGACATAGAAGCAATTCAGAGGCGGGCTGCTAGATTTGTTACTGGTAGGTTTGAACATCACACAATTGTTACGGAAATGCTTCAGGAACTCAGGTGAGAGTCTCTGGAGGAAAGGAGGCGTTCTTTTCGTGAATCGCTACTGAGCAAATTTAGAGAACCAGCATTTGAGGCTGACTGCAGTACAATTTTACTGCCGCCAACTTATATTTCGTGGAAAGACCACAAAGATAAGATAAGTGAGATTAGGTCTCGTACAGAGGCATATAGGGAGTCAGTTTTCCCTCGTTCTGTTTGGGAGTGGAACAGGGAGAGAATATGCTAGTGGTACAAGGTACCCTCCGCCATGCACCGTTTGGTGGATTGCGGAGTATGTATGTAGATGTAGATGTAAATGCATTGAACTTTCTTGAATAGGTTGTTACTCAGAGAATATAATAGCATACAACATTAATGAATGAAAGTAGCCAAAGTAGGAATGGTTAAAGGTATCTGCTTCAGCTTCTGAAACAATAACCTGTACTGCAAATATGGCTGAGATAAGTCTTTTAAAAAGCTGAAGAATGTGGGCCAACTATTTAAATTTGCTGCTGACCAATTACATTTGCTGTCTATATAAGCTCCCAGGAATTTTGTATCCTCACCTTTTTGCTTTGATTGAATTTTGAACTTTGTTAATTTCTTCAAGATTTATTTGTGGTGTATTGAACCTCATACAATAGGTTTTATCTGCATTGAGTGAGAGACGATTTGAAGGAAACAAGTTTAACATAAATGAAAACTTCATTCAGTTTGTTCAAGATTATTATCTGAAAATTTGTCAATGATAATTGTAATCATCTGTGAAATGGGCAAATTACTCTTTTTATCAGAACAAAAAGAAATGTCATTAATGAAATTAAGAAAAAGTAATGGGTCTAAAACAGTGTGTCCCATTTAGATGAAAAAAAGTTTTTTGGATGAGCCATTCAGCATAACAGTCTGCTCTCACTTCTGTATGTATGACTGAAGCCACGAGCTGACAGCTCCACAGTACAAAGACGAGCATGAGAATCAAATTTATTATTGTTGAGGATATTGTGGAAGGTAATCGGAGAGGGAGACGAAGAGATGAATACACTAAACAGATTCAGAAAGATGTAGCTTGCAATAGGTACTGGGAGATGAAGAAGCTTGCACAGGATAGAGTAGCATGGAAAGCTGCATCAAACCAGTCTCTGGACTGAAGACCACAACAACAACAACAACATTGTGGAAGGTGAGATGACGTATGATCAGTCTGTGTATTGGTTTTTCAAGAATTTAGGAAAAGATGGTGAAAAGCAAGATTGGGTAATAGTTCATGAAATTAGGTTTATCACTTTTTTAAAATGGGGTATTACTACTGTCAGTTTTAGTGTTTTAGGGACAATTTCTGCTTGTAGAGAAGTATTGAGTATGTTGCATGAAACTGGATGTATGCATTTATAATAATGTTTCAGTAGAAATACTGCACAGATTAACAGGCTTTACATTTTTAATGGGTTTATTACTCTTTCAGTCTCATTTACTGTAACAGGAGGTAAGGATATCTATAGGATTCTGTTGCTAATAGCTTTCTGTAGGCGAGCCATTGCTTTGTCCACACATCCATTTACGTCCTGCCTTCTCTGGTGCTGGTAAAAATGTTTTTCAAGATTTCTGCAAAAAAAAAAAAAAAAAAAAAAAAAAAAAAAAAAAAAAAAAAAAAGTTTCCTCTTTATTGCATTTCAAATAGTTTTTATTTTGCTTTCTCACTTCTCAATTTCAAGTTTTATGCACATACTTATAATCTTATTCAATACCCGCTTTAGTGTACTACAGTAAAGTTCTGTAGTGATCCATGTCTTCTTGTCAGTGCCTACATGACTGTTTCTAATTATTTTTTGGAGAAAAGTAGCTTCAAAGAGAGTCATGAATTCATTTAAAAATTTATTATACTTTTTATTTACATTTGTGTCACTGAAAATTGGTCTCCAATATGTCTCTTGCAGTCTGTAATTGAAATTTTTAAGGGTCCTGTCATTTATTGTACAAGATTGCTCAAATCTGTTTTTAGTTTGATGTGTGAGCAATTGACTACCATGGTCAGAAAGTCATTAACAATTGGATATACACTGACTGTGTTGACTCTTGATGTATCTATAAATGTATTGTGAACTGAATTTTTTATCAGTAACCTTAATTGGAAAATCTACCTCTGTCTTCAGATTAAAAGATTCAACTAAATGTTTTAAATCTGCTTCATTCCTGGTCCCATTTAGAAATTTTAAATCAAAAGCATTTGCAGTTATTAAATTCTTGGGCTTGGAGGACACTTGGGATAAAAGAGGGTATAACTGCCTCACAAACACATTCATGTTCCCTGCAGAAACTCTGTAAACTGCTGTCACTACAACTGACAAGTTATTTGTAGTAATCTCTCTCCCACATATTTCAATATATTTCCCTATACAGTGGTTCTTTAAATCTAATGCTCTGTGTGGAAGTGCTGAAGATGACATAGAACCCACAAAGGAGCACCAGAACAACAAGCAGTGTGTCCTATAACAGCATGAAACAGCAAGGTAGAATTGGCAGGCATCAGTGGTTGATGGGAGACAGAAGCTCGACCAACGATTGCAGTGAGGCTGGGCCACCATGTCACCAATTTTTGCCTGTGGGTGGACAAGCTGTTAGGTGCCTCGAGGACAGTGGCACTCTCTGGGGCCGGCTGCTGGTGGGAGCATAGCTCTGCCAAATGCAGCTGCTGGTGCGATGATGATGCTTCCGGGATGTCGAGCATCACCAGCTGATAGGAGCCAGCTCTACCCAAGACAACTGCAAGTGGGATTACAGGCACGGTTCTGCAAGGCAGGCTGCAGCAGTTAGTGAGGTGAGATGTGTGGGACTGTCGTTGTCAGCCGCACTGTTAACCAGTGCAGTGCGGCATGACTGGAGCATCTCATCGCAGACTTTTGTGTCCTTGTACAGTAACAAGAGCATGGAAAATAAACAATGGCTCACAGTGACATCTGCAAGAGTTTCTGCACAAAGTTACAATAACATGACACATGATATTGTATCTTCTGGATATGGTCTGTACCTGGCATGGTGCTGTGCTAGGGTGCGCAGGTGCCCGGTGATGGTGGGCAGTGCGTGGCAGGCACCTGGTGATTGATGTTGTGGCAAGAGGGGTGTGACTGTACACAGCAAGACAGACAGCATCGGTAGCCCAGTGAGCTGGTGTTGGTAGGCATCAGCAGCTGCTGGGAGACAATGTTTGATTAGTTGTGATGACCTGGGATGTGGCAAGATCAATGAGCCGGTGAGGTTGAAGTTGCACTGGGTAATGAAGGCATTGACAGCAGTTAAAAGGCGGCAGTCAACCAGCAGGACTGCCCAGGATGTGATGACGCCAATGGAGTGCACTGGCATAGAGCTGATGAGCCGGTGACGATATTGGCTGCAGTTGGGGGATCAGTAGGGTTGACGGCTCAATCATTGGCAGGGCCCGATGGGTTGGCAAGATGGACAGTGATGGTCTGAGTGGTGGTCAGGTAATGGCTGACATTGGCCAGATTGGGAAAACCGTTGGCCTGCTTGTGGCCTTGGCTCAGCCTTTAAAGGCAGGTGGGCGGATAAGTGCAAAATCAAGTGACTGTGCTTGCAGTGCTGCTATGGATGGTGTGTCTGCAGATGTGTGTAGACACGTGATTATGGGTGTAAAATAGTTCCACAATCACTGTGCCACTATTGGTGGTGTGCACATAGCTAGCAGGAAACTGGCACCTCTGCGAGGAAATGCCTGTGGCCCAATCCCTAGACAACCCGCGAGACATGGTTGTAATAGCACGGTTAGGGGCTGGGTACAGTAGACCTACTTGACCAATAGTTGAACTGTGTCAAAGTTCAACTGGGTATGTAGGGCCTATATGATGTTGTCTGCCCTGTGTTGAACACATCCAACAACTTTCACAGTGTCCAGTACATAGCAAAAAGTCAACTGTTCTGAAATTAGTTCAGCTGAGATGACTTTTACTAGTATTCCTAAACTTGGTTAGACCGTAGCGATTAACAATGACTTGAAGAGCCAATATACCATCTGTACTCACAGCTTATGTGTAAACAAAAGGGACCAGTATTATCACTTTCAAACCTATACACGACATATATGTAACATCTTCAATTACATAATGTATTATCAAAACTACTGCTTTAATGGCATTTCTAATATTTGCAAAGACTCTCAAAAAACCTTTTAATTACTATAGCAAACCTATTGTCAGTAGAAAACCACTGTAATTAATGCAAAGTTGTACCTTCTCACTACGATAATGCAATGTAATTCAGTTTTAACTAACCAGGAAAATATTGAGAGATAGTTCGTTTATTCTCATACACCATTACTGATTGCATAATATATTGGCGCTCTTGTTAAAATAACTTTGATTAAATTGCTTTAATATTTTTTGTATGTAATTATTTCTTGAGTCTTGTTATTTATCTTTTTTTTTGTTGACTCAGTGATGTGGTAAACTTTCTCAATCGGATGCACTATTATGTAAATAACATCACTGATCTAGAATTCTTATTGCTAAAATATTAATGATAATTTCATTTAACTTTACTCTCTTACCTCCACTGTCAAGTTATTTTCTAGTAAATATAACCCCTTTAATAACTTTCAGGTTTTACCTTTTTAATTAACGTGAGTGTGTTTGGGAATATTGTCATTTTGTTATATATAATCAATAAAGAACTTTCCAAATATCATGACAAATATCCACTCTATTTGAAATTTGCTGCATCTCACAGCACACATTAATACTCGAAGTATGAAATTTGAAGACGAATTTTTTAAGTTTTACTTTCTTCAGCCAGTCTTGGCTCACTTCTTTTATTATTTATTGGTAAAATATAATTCTCAATCACAAACTTCTAATTCTCAATACACTTTCTGAATACATGCACGATCGATCGCAAACTTCACATAACACGCTGCCTGCAGCAGCAAAATAACACTCAATTACCAATCTATGAATCATTAGTGACAGCAGAAACCACAGTAATCATACAACCAACCACCACCAAATAAGCATGTACTCTTATCATCTCAGAGTCGGCCAGCAAGTTCACTAACCCATTTTCATGCAACTGTTGGACCCCAGAAGTCCAAATAAACTTAACTTGCACTGGAATTATTCAGCCTCACAATTACACAGCTTACTGCACCAACTCCTAAGTCAAACAGTCAATCTCCCTAATCCATATAACTGCATTTTCAGCTTAATTAATCAAATTTTAACATGCAGAACCATGCAGTTAGGAACACTCTAAATTTCTTAAACCATGCAAATTTTGGAACGAGCTAACCACGACCTCTCTCAGCAGTTAGACTTAACAATCCACGCAAACTGTTACCCATATTATCTCCCATCGGACGATCTGCTGAATTTTATGGCAAAACGGGGATGCAGCTAACTGTCTGACAATGTCAAAATCTCCAGGAACCACATCACGGGCAAAATGCAATGAATTTTTGGCTTCACAGTATTGTTTACATTGTATAAAAAAGCTCCCACGGCATTTTATAGTGGCCAGATACGTGTGATGGTGGACTCTCTCTGGACTCCACTGTCACTGCTGTCCAATCTCTGCTTTGCTGTATAGTTGATGGGTTTTGGAGCCGTCTATTGATTTGGATATCTAGAACTTATAAACAAAAATGCTTCATCAATAGTTATAACATGATTTCATTAAAACCCTTCATATTTCTTCTCACTCAGGTGACGTATACGTGGAGGTGAACGATGTCTTTTAATGTACATCAAATCTGACACAGTACATAGTTCAGTGATGTAGAATACACTGGATTATACATCACATATCTTGCTCATCATGCTTACAAACATATCCAAAAAAATTGTGGTTGTTTACATGCTAGTTATTATTAAAGTCGTCTTTTACGCACAGCTTTACTCGCATATGCATTCGACTGATATTGTGCTCACATCTCCTCCTCCCCCATCTCTTTGTCCATATCTTCATCAGCTCTCTCTGTCCTCCTCATCCTCCCACTGTTATCTGTCCATCCCCTCCTCCCCACTCTCTCTGACCATGGCTTCCTCTCCCTGTCCCTGTCCCTCTCCCTCTCCCCAGTTCTGTACTGCATCTTGATTGTTCTTGGTTTTTTAGCCCGGTAACATGGTCTGGATGACGCGATATTTCACCAAGGTGACTTGTTGCCATCACCCGGCAGTGCTGATGACTGTCTGTGTCTTTGTGTGGGTATGATGTTGTTCTCCTGCTATCGACCCTGGGCCCTTGGAGA
This sequence comes from Schistocerca cancellata, assembly GCF_023864275.1. Classification (NCBI taxonomy): domain Eukaryota; kingdom Metazoa; phylum Arthropoda; class Insecta; order Orthoptera; family Acrididae; genus Schistocerca; species Schistocerca cancellata. The sequence goes on along the minus strand of NC_064630.1, from coordinate 492,086,024 downwards.
CTGCGTGTGGCTTAGTTGGTGAGGGGAGGGGAGAAGTGCACCCTTGGGGCATAAGTTGTTTTTCTCTGTTTCTGTACTGCCGCCAATGTATTCAGGACACTGTTAGAGTAGAGGAGGCACATCATTGTGATATTGTATTGTAAGATCTTCAAATTGAGTTTAGGCAGGCTCAGAGGTTGTTCCCACATTTTCTTAAGCTGGAAACCACAGTTTTTATTTATAAGCCTGCCATATTGTTGGACCTCCACCAGTTCCTTTGGGCCACAGTCCCAGAAATTACTGGCCTTTTTGTAACACTTTGGTCCCGTCACACTTCACACTGCTTCCTGTGGAGAGCCAGTACTCTGTGACATATAACTTTGTTGACTGTTGTTTTATCAGTGTGGCATCCACCCTGTGCTGCTCTCCTGAACCACCTGGATGCAACGGTATATGCAAGCTGTGTAAATACCACTATGTCGTGCCTCCTCCACTCTAGCAGTGCCCTGAACATGTCATCAGCACTGCCTGAGTGTGGCAGTAAATATGACAAAATATTGCACCATCTAGACCAGGCTGATCCAATGCTTCTGCTTGGGTCACGAGCACCTGTGAGAGCCCATCATATCTCCCATGGGCAGGCACACGTAGCGTAGATTACCTGCTAAGTATCCCACTGCACGTGTTTTGTGTGTGCACAAATCACTTGGTGATCCCTGCCCGGGATCACTCGGCAGGGCAGTATTGTTGTGTAAGATACAACACAGCTGACTGACTGCTTTTGCATCAGCTGTTTGCCCACCTGTGTTCCTGCACCCCACTGTCAACAGGCAGGCACTTGAGCTGGAACAGCCTGATCCAGGTGACGCTGCCAAGCTAAATACCTGAAAGCAGCCCAAAATGAGAATTTACAAGGTTACACGTATTGTACTTTAATTGTTGTTGTTGTGGTCTTCAGTCCAGAGACTGGTTTGATGCAGCTCTCCATGCTATTCTATCCTGTGCAAGCTTCTTCATCTCCCAGTACCTACTGCAAGCTACATCCTTCTGAATCTGGTTAGTGGATTCGTCTCTTGGTATCCCTCTACGATTTTTACCCTCCACGCTGCCCTCCGATACTAAATTGGTGATCCCTTGATGCCTCAGAACATGTCCTACCAACCGATCCCTTCTTCTAGTCAAGGTGTGCCACAAATTTCTCTTCTCCCTAATTCTATTCAATACCTCCTCATTAGTTATGTGATCTACCCATATAATCTTCAGCATTCTTCTGTAGTGCCACATTTCGAAAGTTTCTATTCTCTTCTTGTCCAAACTATTTATTGCCCACGTTTCACTTTCATACATGGCCACACTCCATACAAATACTTTCAGAAACGACTTAATCTATACTCGATGTTAACAAATTTCTCTTCTTCAGAAACACTTTCCTTGCCATTTTATATCCTCTACTTCGACCATCGTCAGTTCTTTTGTTCCCTAGATAGCAAAACTCATTTATTACTTTAAGCATCTCATTTCCTAATCTGATACTCTCAGCATCACCCGATTTAGTTCGACCACATTCCAGTACCCTCATTTTGCTTTTGTTGACATTAATCTTGTATCCTCCTTTCAAGACACTATCCATTTCGTTCAGCTGCTCTTCCAGGTTCTTTGCCGTCTCTGGCAGAATTACAGTGTCATCGGTGAGCCTCAAAGTTTTTATTTCTTCTCCATGGATTTTAATTCCTACTCTGAATTTTTCTTTCGCTTCCTTTACTGCTTGCTCAATATACAGATTGAATAACATCGGGGAGAGGCTACAACCCTGTCTCACTCCCTTCCCAACAACTGCTTCCCTTTCGTGCCCCTCGACTCTTATAACTGCCATCTGGTTTCTGTATAAATTGTAAATAGCCTTTCGCTCCCTGTATTTTACCCCTGCCACCTTCAGAATTTGAAAGAGAGTATTCCAGTCAACATTGTCAAAAGCTTTCTCTAAGTCTACAAATGCTTGAAATGTTGGTTTGCCTTTCCTTAATCTTTCTTCTAAGATAAGGTGTTAGGTCAGTATTGCCTCACGTGTTCCAACATTGCTACGGAATCCACCAGTTTTTCCATTTGTCTGTAAAGAATTCGTGTTAGTATTTTGCAGCCATGGCTTATTAAACTGATAGTTCGGTAATTTTCACACCTGTCAACACCTGCTTTCTTTGGGATTGGAATTATTACATTCTTCTTGAAGTCTGAGGGTATCTCGCCTGGCTCATACATCTTGCTCACCAGATGGTAGAGTTTTGTCAGGGCTGGCTCTCCCAGGCCTTGTTTTGGCTTAGGTCTTTCAGTGCTCTGTCAAACTCTTCACACAGTATCATATCTCCCATTTCATCTCCATCTACATCCTCTTCCATTTCCATAATATTGTCCTCAAGTACATCACCCTTGTACAGACCCTCTATTTACTCCTCCCATCTTCCTGCTTTCTCTTCTTTGCTTAAAACTGCGTATCCATCTGAGCTCTTGATATTCATACAAGTGGTTCTCTTTTCTCCAAAAGTCTTATTTAATTTTCCTGTAGGCAGTATCTATCTTACCCCTAGTGAGACATGCCTCTACATCCTTACACTTGCCTTCTAGCCATCCCTGCTTAGTCATTTTGCATCTTCTGTTGCTCTCATTTTTGAGACATTTGTGTTACTTTTTGCCTACTTCATTTTTGTATTTTCTCCTTTCATCAATTAAATTCAATATATCTTCTGTTACCCAAGGATTTCTATTAGCCCTTGTCTCTATTTGATCCTCTGCTGCCTTCACTATTTCGTCCCTCAAAGCTACCCATTCTTCTTCTACTGTATTTCTTTCCCCCATTCCTGTGAATTGTTCCGTTATGCTCTCCCTGAAACTCTGTACAACTTCTTGTTCTGTCAGTTTATCCAGATCCTTTAAACTCCCAACTTTTTTGCAGTTTCCTCAGTTTTAATCTACAGTTCGTAATTTAAAACCTGGTTCCTGAATCTCTGTCTTACCATTATATAATCTATCTGGGACCTTCGAGTATCTCGAGGCCCCTTTCATGTATACAACCTTCTTTTAAGATTCTTGAACCAAGTGTTAGCTATGATTAAGTTATGCTCTGTGCAAAATTCTACCAAGCGGCTACCCCCATTCCATATTCACCTACTACATTTCCTTCTCTTCATTTTCCGACTATTGAATTCCAGTCACCCATGACTATTAAATTTTTGTCTCCCTTCACTACCTGAATAATTTCTTTTATCTCATCATACATTTCATTAATCTCTTCGTCATCTGCAGAGCTAGTTGGCATATAAACTTGTACTACTGTGGTAGGTGTGGGCTTCGTGTCTGTCTTGGCCACAATAATGTGTTCACTATGCTGTTTGTACCCGCACTCCTATTTTTTTATTCATTATTATACCTACTCCTGCATTACCCCTATTTGATTTTGTATTTATAACCCTGTATTTACCTGACCAGAAGTCTTGTTCCTCCTGCCACCGAACTTCATTAATTCCCACTATATCAAACTTGGACCTATCCATTTCCCTTTTTAAATTTTCTAACCTACCTGCCTGATTAAGGGATCTGACATTCCATGCTCCGATCTGTAGAACACCATTTTCTTTCTCCTATCCTCCTGAGTAGTACCCGCCCAGAGATCCAAATGGGGGACTATTTTACCTCTGGAATATTTTACCCAAGAGGACGCCATCATCATTTAAGCATACAGTAAAGCTGCATGCCCTTGGGAAAAATTACATCTGTAGTTTCCCCTTGCTTTCAGCCGTTCTCAGTACCAGCACAGTAAGGCCGTTTTGGCTAGTGTTACAAGGCCAGATCAGTCAATCATCCAGACTGTTGCCTCTGCAACTACTAAAAAGGCTGCTGACCCTCTTCAGGAACTACACGTTTGTCTGGCCTCTCAACAGATAGCCCTCCGTTGTGGTTGCACTTACGGTACGGCTATCTGTATCGCTGAAGCACGCAAGCCTCCCCACCAATGCCAAGGTCCATGGTTCATGGGGGGGGGGGGGGGGGGGGTACTTTAATTACATATCTAAAAACAAATCACCAGACTGATAAATATTTTGTCCTCTCAGCATTCCATTTCATACACTATTTGCGTTATGAGAGGAATTTTTAAGATAAATGAACACAAGATGTGGTTGAGACAATTGGTAACTTCTGAAATAGCTCATATGTGAACTCCAGTTATCTTGTATCAATGAGATATTAACCTTCAGACTTCATTCAAACATATGGCACATGGTTGTTAGAGATATGCTTTTTGGATTGATCAGTGTTGCATTGGGTGATCAGATGCTCCATTATTTTTTTGGAACTTTCCACTTGCAAAGTGCTTGCATTTGCTGTAGCTATCAATTTATTTTTTACTGTATTCAACAGTTGTCTACCAGCCTCTAGTTGTGCCCATAACAACTCTAGTCTTGATACTTTTGTGTGGAAACCCTCAAGTATATGACATAGCAACTACCTGTAAGACCAAATCACCAGTTCTCCAACCCTTGTTCATTCACTCGTTTCTTCATGCCCTGTGGTCTGTAAATCCCATCCTAAAAGAGAGCCTTCAGGAATGTGTTATGTGATAAGATATCACAATGCCTCTGAGCAACCTGAATTAGGTACTTTCATGAATTTTCAGTAGGAAAACCTAACAGGGGCCGTGCAGACAAGTGCTTCTTCTAGTTTCATGAAGTAACGAATAGGGGAAAATTTCTAGTTAATGGAAATTAATGTTTATAATTTTACAATGACCATCCTTTATTTTATTGCGTAAGGAAAATATTTAAATAGTAAGCAGTGTGGTACTGACTTTGGCGAGTCAGTTGACATACCTTGATGACACGACCTGAGCCATAGTATCCTGTTGTGATGCTAATTCAGCTGGTATTATTGCTACTGTTAATGATGACTCCAAAAAAGGGGATAACTTTATTCATATTGTGAAGTATTAGAGTAAGGATTACATCATTACTTTTTGAATTTTTAGTTTCAAGTGGTGTCCTATGTGCTGATTAAATAAGTTTCATTATTTTGTCAGCAGATTGTATAGGGTGCTGGCTTGAATTTCTTTGTCTGTTGGACAGGAAAATTAAATTCAAATTTGGTACCAATGTAAATAAGAGAAATCAATCATTATGACATGAACCAAACTTCCTTGAAGAAATAATAGAACAGACAAAAATTGAAATAACTTATATTGTGGAATGCCTTCTAGTTCCTCCGTAATTTATTCTTGAGCAAAAGCCAGTGTAGCATTTCCTTTCTATAAGGTATATGGATGCTTATTAACAGTTCACTTACTGGTCATGTTACTATGCACTGTTTATATGCCTGATGGTTTATCACTAACATTGCGATAAAACGGTCATCACTTAGTGTATAGGAACAGTCTCTCTCTCTCTCTCTCTCTCTCTCTCTCTCACTTACACACACACACACACACACACACACACACTTACTTTTAAAAAAATGAATGACAAACTCCCTTCAGAGCTGATGTCAGCAATTTTTGTAATTATATGGTACAACATGTAAAAGGTATTTCATATGGTGCAGCAAGTCTGCTTACATGTATTGACATTCGTAAAATGACAGTGACTGAGAAAACAAATTATCATTTACATTAAGATTAAATATTTAGTGACAGGCTCACAAACAGAATTGTTTACAGGCATGACAAGCAACCAGTTTTTTTCTTTGATGAGTGGCTACAGCCAAACCTTAACTGAGACTGAAAGGAACCCACTCAGTTGGAGAGTGTATAACTCACTCAGCTAGATCCATGTGTTACAGAACATCAGTCCTCAGAACAAGCTGCTCTTGAACTGCAGTTTGGGAGCTGGTACACCCCGCAGTCACAGTATCTCTCTCTCTCTCTCTCTCTCTCTCTCTGCCTGCCTAAACCTTGATTCTGTCCTCTTGCTTTCCCCTTTCCTCTTCTCTCTGTTCTCTTGTTGTACATCTTTTGCTTAAACTCCTGTTCATAATGCAGTTTGCCTTCAAAGTGGTCTCAGATCTTTCTAATTTTCCCAGTCATTCTTAATTTTTTTTTTATTTTGCACTTCATCTTTCTCTTCCCACCATCTCTCCATTCTTTTTGTCTCTGTGTATTCATTTTTTCTGACGTGTTCCCTCTTTCCTGTATGCCAAATGCCCCTTCAGCCCACCCCACTACATGTGTAAGTTATGTCATGCTGTCAGAAGTGCATTTGTGTGACAGAGAAGTATTCTATGGTGAATTAACTAAATAGCTAATTTTTTTATAGGTGTCGCATTAAACCGGGAGAAGTCCTTCTAATTCATGGTGCAAGTGGTGCAGTTGGAATTGCAGCATTACAGTTGGCCAAAGCATGTGGTAAATTCTTCTTGTTTATTATGTAGTCAGAATTATTTACAGAAGGCAGAATGACACTACTTTTGTATCATAAGTTAGGCTTAATAGAAGTAAGAGGTTATCCAAAGGCCGTGGCCTTTAATATGCAAGTTCTAAACAGGTGTCCTTCTAAATTAGCAGTTTAGCAGGAGATAAGGCACAGACAGTGAAATTAAGTTCTACTCAGCCTTGCCATAGGAAGATACAGTGTTTTTGAAACAATGAGGTTTTTTTTTTGTCTGTGGTCCAAGAAAGTGATAATGCCAGCACATTTTACATCATTATGTTACTGAGTGTTAAAAACCTCTCCTCATCCTGTAAAAACAATGTGAAATAGATAGATAGTTACAAACAGCAGTCAGGCCTTAGTATCATGAGATGACAGTGGCCATGTGTATGCGAACTGGGCATGTATGCACGTGTGTGTAGTTTTTCTTTTTTTCTTTCTTTCTCTGTGTTTATTAGCTTACTCTGCTTTTAAATGTGTGTTTCTGCCGCTCAATGCCACCTCTATGTGGTGAGGAAAAGTCTATCATAGTTCATATTGTTGTTATTCCACCCAGGTTTTTGTCCATTATTCTCTCCTCATCCTGTTATATTCATGTAGGAAATAGGGAAGAATTGCTGGCTTCATGTGCTGTATGTGACATAATCTGGCTTACTGTACTCTCCTGATTACTCCACGAGGTATGCAGTGGGGATGGTCTGAAATCCTGGTTCTATGAATTTACCAGGTAGCAAGAAAAGCATTGATTTTCTTCCAGTGATCCCACTTACATTCTCTGTTGCACTTCAGCATAGCCTATAATGATCTTTTATGATTCTAGCAGTAATTCTCAGAATTTTTTCAACATTCTTCATAATGCCATCTAGATAAGAACACCAAATCAGTATCCTAAAATAGGTCATACAAGAATTTGGCATGCTGTTTCCTTAACAAATACATTGTATTTGTTCAGAATTCTCCCAGGCCATTTATGGTTGTGATAAAGAGAATATGGCTTTGATAGCTGTTAGAAGTTAATGATACAGACTGGAACAGCTCTTCCTCTGCGTGCAACAATGATGAATAATAGGAAGTGTACACAATGAATCGTGGGTCAGTTGTTGGCAGCCAGTGACAGTCACTGAATGTATTAGTTTCTTTTTGGCCAAACATGCAAATTGATTACATTTGTATGGGGAGTGTGAATAAACCTAGATGTTCTGACAGACTGACTGTAGCTAAGCCCAAGGCCCAGATTAGATTGGAATGTGACAATTTGGTTGACAAACTGAAAGAATCTCAAGACAAAATTATGATTGCCATAGTAGATTGGTGTTTAGCATAGTTGGAGATATACGTTCATCATTGCAATAACCTACTTGTATGTCTTATTTCCAGTTTTACTGAAAATTCTGAAAATGTGGTTAAATTCTAACCTAATATAATTAAATAGTAGCTATCACTATTTATGAACCATAGGAAATTACAAATGAACATTCTGATTCGCTACCAACAACCATTAATTGCAGTTGCCAAGTGCAACAAGCAGTTAGAGACCCAGAACTATCACTACTTTGTTGATTTATGGATAGTAGGCCATGGTCAAATTCATTTTCCTGTGCCTAACATTTCATCTTCCAGTGCTAAAGACATCATCAGAGGCTGCACTGGGATAAGGAATCACTTGGCTCATTTGTCCGTACTATGGTTTTATCAAGATCCAGTAGCTACTGCGCTAGGATGTACAGATAGACCATATAAATTCAAAATCACGAAAGTAAATTTAACAGAAAAGACACAAAAACAGTTTTAACAGAAAAGATGGAAGTGCGGAATTAGACAATTTGTGATCCTTAGTGCTAAATGAAGCAAACACCACTAACCCTTGTCCTCTACTAGTGCCATAACACGTCAGCGTGACTCTGCGATTTTAGGCAGTGGCTTGATGATGGCAGAACCTACAGTTGCTGTGATACATACAGACAGTTTGACTTGCTGATGTTATTTAAGTTTGTAACTGCTTTCTTAGCCATTATAACTTCTGATGATGTCTACAGCACTGGACAATGAAACATTAGGCACAGAAACATGCCCTGGACGTCAGCCTAATGCCTATAAGAGAAAAATCATGAAGGATGCAAGTACTTGCTGTGAAAGCCAATTGTGTGTGATTAATCTCTGATGCTTTCACCAATTATGGATTATGTCTGCAGTTTGTGTAACAAGACTAGTGCAGCCATGTTAATTTCATGTGAATTTGCTATTGTACAGAAATATAAAGAGCTATTTTCACAACTAGAGTGCCATATTCATTATATACTGCAGAGCAGTAACACACGTTAAACCCTAAACACTAATTTCCTCCAATAATTACCATGTTGTCTGTAATTTACTGTAACTGGGACTAAGATTGTTAAGTGTCACATAACGAGACAGTAATCACACATTTAAAGACTGACAATCTCTTCAGTACCTTTATAGAGAACATAAGGCAAAATGTTAACCACTGAAAACATATTTAGAACACTGACCCATGGTGCTGTATTTGGTACAACATTTTACACCTGTTACAGTGCAACACACTCTTTATTATACAGAAAATATGGATACATTGTAATCACTTCATAGTTCACAATTCCATTCATCACTGGGTTGCTGTAAATTGTAAACCACACCAAGAGAATAATGCAGATTGTTCAGAGTCAAGCAGGTCTGGTAGGGTGTTTGGCACGGTACAATCTGAAGTGTCTTGCATCTGCCCCAGTGATTGGATTTTATATCTGGCTTAAGTTTAGCTGCCAGGCCCGTGTGACAGCTTGATGCCCCCCCCCCCCCCCCCACCACTCTCTCTCTCTCTCTCTCTCTCTCTCTCTCTCTCTCTCTCTCTCTCTCTTTCTCTCTCTCTCTCTCTCTCTCTCTCTCTCTCTCTCTCCCCCCCCCCCTCTCTCTCCCTCTCCAGTAACACTTAGCAATCATACAAATAAATAAATAACAATACCAAAGAAGGAAAGTTGCTACTCACAATATAGCGGAGATGCTGAGTCGCGGTGGGCACAATAAAAAGATTCACACAATAAGTATGGTCTCAGCTCTCTGAGACTGCTGATGTGTGTGCAAGTTGCATTTATTTGAGTGTGTGTATGTGTGTGTGTGTGTCTACTGCTGACAGAGGCCTTAATGGCCGAAAGCTTTAATTGTGTGAATCTTTTTATTGTGTCTATCACGACTCAGCATCTCCGCTATATGGTGAGTAGCAACTTTCCTTCTCTGGTATTGTTACATTCCATCCTGGATTTTCCATTGTTTGAAATAAATAAATAAATAAATGGTACAATAATTTGAAAAATGTAGCCAGTTGCATGTATAAAATGTAGCTGCGCAACACAGTTCATAATGTCAAATATAGTCTGCCAGGGGCAACACAGTGTGATTGAATCTAATACACATTTCCATTCAGGTCTAGTAAATATGTTGGATGATCTTTTAAGTGATTATTCTAGATACGGTAAAAATAATGGCTCATGATACTAGTAATATTCAGGACAGAGAAACTGCTTGGTTGCAGTGACAAAGTACTTTACTCTGAACTACAAAGTTAATTTTGACTAAAATCACATTTTCTGAAATCAAAAGTGTCTGAAACTGCTGAGTGAACATGGTGTAAACAAGCTATAGTTATGCCGGTATAGGATCATGATAGCTAACATCATTGTTGCCAGCTTTCAGCTGTGTAGCACTAATGGTTGCAAATGAAAACGAGTCATCTGTATATGACATTGCCATAGAAATGTGCACTAAATTGCATTACAGATGTTAGCACTTGGAGCTGCGGCACCCAGTCCAATGCAGCTGTCAGGGATCTACTTACACCGATTCAACTACAGGCCTTAATTGAGATTCCAGTGCTTCGCCAACTGATTACCATAGCAGTTGCACTGTTGTATCTGCTGCTGGCACCTTCAGTTGCATGTACAAGTAAACCAATGCTATCATAATGATGGTGTTGGCATCTTTCTCCTATTTACAACACTCTTGGCTAAGCTTACTGTTGTAGCAAGAACAGGTATGATTTATGAAAAACAGTGCTTTATAGAGCCAATGTAAGATACAGTGTAGTACAGGTTGTGCATAGCATTGAACACATTGACTGGACAACAGTAATACAGGTTACAGAATAGACTGAGCACTAGTTTGCGATCACTTAAATAATACAGTTTCTGTGGTGGCTCACCAATGTGTGCCAGGAGGCCAACCCAGGTGGTCTCTTTAAACGGGCCTGTGAACTGTATGGACACACAATCTCTGTAATCGTGCACATCATGAGTGAAGGTACATTGCTCTCCCTTCCAGTGGTGGGAAAAGCATGTACATAACACTAGACACAGAAAAATGCGTGGTACAGAAAAAATGCATGGTACAGAAAAAAGCAGTGGTTCAAGAAAAAAGCACTGGTACAGAAAAAAATACTGGCACCAAAAAGCACTGGTACTGAAAATGCGCCAGTACTATGAAAGGAAAAAAGCATTGATCTCACAAGGCACTGAGATTATGAGTAACGAAGAACACCAGTGACTGCGCTGACATCCCTGTCAGTGCCCGACAACAGTTGTTGCCACAGCATGTGATGGTCGGGCACCAGCAAGTAGGGGTAGAAGTGATTAGGGGGCAGTTTGACATGCCTTCGCCCCCTTACATAATAGGCCTTAGGACAGGACTGGGGATGACGTCTCCATAGCGACATCCTCAACGAGGTCAGCAGTCAGCGGCAAAGGTGCCAGCGGGGATAACAGGAGACAGCAGCTACACAGGACCCAGTAACAGAGGAGGTGACAGCTGTGGCATCGTGTGCAATGAGGGTTGCTCCAGTGACAGCAGTCAATGAATGAAGGTGGAGGCAGGAGTGCCAGACAACGATCTGCCAGACGGAGACCCTTGCTGTGGAGCCGGACCATTGGTGGTACAGGAACAGACCGGTGGGGGCGGGGGTATGGGAGGCAGTGGCCCCTCTGGAAAAGAATCTACCATTCACGGCCACAGCTGGTTGAAGTGGCAGGATGTCTGTCCATCAGGAGTACAGATGATGCACATGTGCTGACCCGGCAACTCTCGATGATGTCAGGAACCCATGTTGGCCGATGGCTGAAACCACAAGACCAGACAGGTGCACCCGGCTGAAACTGCTGTGGAGCCAGCAGCGCTGGATGAAGTGATGTCTGATGCAGCAGGTGGAGGAGGATCCATGGTTGATATCCATGTAGAAGCTCTGCTGGGTTGCTGTCCCCCACCGGAGTGAAACGTTACAAACTCAGAAAACAGTGTGAAGTAGCTTCAGTGGACTGCTGGATACATACGTTCACATCTGAGTTTTAAACTTCTGAGCCATGTATTCAGCCTCACCGTTATGTTGAGGATGAAACAGGGGAGCTGCGAGATAGTGAACACCAGTAGCCTGACAAAAAGATGCAAATTATTGAGAAATGAACTGAGGGCTCTTATTGGTAACCTGGGTACACAGAAATCTCTCAGTTGCAAAAATCTTAGACAGGGCCGAAAAAGTGGCCGCCAAGGACGTGGGCAAATGATGCACCATGTAGGGAAACTGGGAATAGCCGTCAACTACAATGAGCCAATAGAGATTTAGGAGAAGCCTAGCAAAATTGATATGTAGATGCTCCCGTGGGTGCTGTGTATTGGCAAAGGGGAAAAGACTCCTGCAGGGCCACCTGTTGCTGAACGCAGTGAGTGAAATTGGTGATAAGCCACTTAATGTCCCCATCTGTGCCCAGCCAATACACATGCCGGCGGGCTAAAGCTTTGGTGCAAGCGGTTCCCCAATGACTGATGTGCAGAAGCTGCAGCACATTACGGTGTAAGGAAATGGGAATTACAACCGGAGAGCAGTGTCCTCCAAAGCTAACAAAAGAACCCCATCAAACACAGAAAGGCAGTGTTGGAGGGAGAAGTAATTATGCAAGGGATCCGAGACATGGCCTGGCGGTTTTTCTATCCAACTAAGCTGTACAAAAGTGAGGACCCTACTAAGTAAAAGATCCATGCCGAACCAAAACCATTGACTGCGTTCTGGTTCTCATTATCCAAACAGAAACAAAGGAACTCTTCCTGATTGAACGATGGGTCTGGCCCAATCGGAAGGCAAGATAAGGCATCAGCATTGGTGAGTTGCACCTGCTGGTCGGTAATGGATCTGATATTGATAACAGGAGAGCCAACCACTGCAAACGATGCGCTGCCTTGTCTGGCATCAAAGCTGAAAGGTTAAAAAGAGCAACCAACGGCTTACGATATGTGATTAAATGGAACTTAGAACCATACAAGAAGAGGTGAAATTTCTTGGGGGAAGACACAAATGCTAATGCATCTTTTTCAATCTGAGAATAACGCTGCTGGGTGGTACTTAAAGTCTTAGAACCGTAAGCAATGGGTCGTTCAGGTCCATCCAGGTATTTGTGCTCCAATACTCGGCGCAAAGACCATGCTGAGAGGCATCTGTAGCCAACATGAGATGCTGGCCTGGATGAAAAGTAGCCAGGCATGGGGCATATTGAGGCTTAGATTTAAACAAAGTGAATGCTTGATCACAAGCTGTGGACCAGAAAAACACACATTTTTATGCAAAAGTGTATCCAGGGGCTGAGCAACAGTGGATGCGTCCAGTAAAAACTTATAGTAGTGCACAGCTTCACTTAAAACACCTGCAACTCGTTAACGGAGGTTGGCCCCAGCAAAGCTGTCAACATGGTGACACAACAGATTGACCCCTATGTGAGAAACATCAAAACTTACGTACTCAACTGACAGCTGAAAAAATTAAGACCTGGCAAAATTGCATGTGAGATGCTCAGACTGCAAAACAGAAAACAGTAATCGGAGATTGTTAAGCTGGGCCTTGGGGGAGGAACCCGAAATAACGATATTATCAAGGTAATCTGTATATTGAGCAAGCAGTAAAGGAAACAAAAGAAAAATTCGGAGTAGGTATTAAAATCCATGGAGAAGGAATAAAAACTTGGAGGTTCGCTGATGACATTGTAATTCTGTCAGAGACAGCAAAGGACCTGGAAGGGCAGCTGAACGGAATGGACAGTGTCTTGAAAGGAGGATATAAGATGAACATCAACAAAAGCAAAATGAGGATAATGGAATGTAGTCGAATTAACTTGGGTGATGTGAGGGAATTAGATTAGGAAATGAGACACTTAAAGTAGTAAACGACTGTTGGTATTTGGGGAGCAAAATAACTGATGATGGTCGAAGTAGACAGGATATAAAATGTAGACTGGCAATGGCAAGGAAAGCATTTCTGAAGAAGAGAAATTTGTTAACATTGAGTACAGATTGAAGTGTCAGGAAGTCGTTTCTGAAAGTATTTATATGGAGTGTAGCCATGTATGGAAGTGAAACATAGACGATAAATGGTTTGGACAAGAAGAGAATAGAAGCTTTCAAAATGTGATTGTACAGAAGAATGCTGAAGATTAGATGGGTAGATCACATAACTAATGAGGAGGTATTGAAAATAGAATTGGGTAGAAGAGGAGTTTGTGGCACAACTTGACAAGAAGAAGGGATCGGTTGGTAGGACATGTTCTGAGGCATCAAGGGATCACAAATTTAGCATTGGAGGGAGCGTGGAGGGTAAAAATCGTAGACAGAGACCAAGAGATGAATACACTAAGCAGATTCAGAAGGATGTAGGTTGCAGTAAGTACTGGGAGATGAAGCAGCTTGCACAGGATAGAGTAGCATGGAGAGCTGCATCAAACCAGTCTCAGGACTGAAGACCACAACAACAACAATATATGCAGCTGGGTACATACACTGTCAGCTGTTCTAAAAAATGCTGAAAAATTGTGGGTGCACTAGCAATGCCAAAAGGCAAGTGTCAACATTGGTACATGCCGAAAGGTGTATTGACAATGAGAGGTCACCTAGTGGCCTCATCCAAAGGAGCTGGAGGATGCTTCTGACAAATCAATCTTAGAAGAATAGTGGCAGTCTGACAATTTCACGAGCAACTTGTCAGGGTAGGGCAAAGGGTACATATCTATCACGGACTGTGCGTTAGTCGTGACATAGAAGTTGCAGCAGAGGCAGAGCTTACCTGTCAGTTTCTTAACAGTGACCAGTGGTGTAGCCCGTTCACTGGAAGAAATTGGCCGAATGACACCAAGCAACATCAAAAAGGTCCAATTCAGCCTTGACAGGGTTGCGCAGACCTGTTGTGCCTGAAAAAAACGAGTGTGCAGACTCTTTTCATGGTAATGTGGGCTTGAAAACTGGTAGCACAGCTAAGCCCAGAGGAAAAATGGAGACACAAACCAAGTGCAGAGGGACTCCAGTTGCTGATGTTGTACGTGATCTGACTCTAAATTTTCCTCATCGGCAATGGAGAAACTGAAGGCGTTAAACGCTTGCAACCAGAACAGGTCTGGAGTGTGGGAATGACCACAACAAGGAAGGTGAGAAGATGAACAACAGATAAGAAAGAGACAGGAGCGGAGAACTAATTTAGGATCGGAAACTGCTGTTTATTATAGGTAACCAGCTTCATGAAACCTGTGTGGAGGAATGGAGCCCAAATCCACTTATGTTTGTGCGTTTACTAAAGTCACTGCAGCTCCTATGTGTACTGCATTTTTAGCAGTTTATTAAACACTTGCAAGTCAGTAAACAATTTGTTTGGGAGAACAGTCATTGTAGAGATACTGTTTGTGTCCATCAGTACTGCTGTGTCCTCCACGTTTGAAGTGGAGTTATACACTGATGCGATGTGGCCTTTCTCTGATAACTGTTGCAAACTGCCCAATGCTTAGGGTGCAGCACACTTGTGATGGACGAAGCAGTATGGGCAAGACAGAAGGGGTAACGAGGCCACTGCTTTGACGAGTTCTGTTGCTGCTGTGGATGTAACCGACACTGCCCCTGCAGCACTGAGTCAAAGGCTGTACTGCTGCAATGGCTTCCCCATCATTCTGAACCCTTGCTTTGTGCCTAACAGAGATTGACTAAGCAACTTCCGATACCTTCCCTACCCCTACATAGTAGTGTGATCGCCTGCAGCCCGTGACACTTCAAAGGACTGTAGTATGTTGATTAGACCTGTAAGCATTGGATTCTCACATTGAAGTGCTCTTTTGTGGGCTTCCCTGTCTGGGGATCACACACCATGTGATCAGTGTAGTATTCGTGATGGATACCAGTAACAAATTTACTATGACAGTTCAACCCGTGTAATTCTGCAGCCCAGATGTTTCAACCTGTGTAATTCTGCAGCCCAGATGTTGTAAGATTGGTTTGGGCATTTCTGACAAAGGTAAAATTGTAGACACGCCACAATGATACACATTCTGTCACTGTAATAGATTGAGAGAAACTTACACATTGCGTCAAATGATAAGTTGGACAGTTCTTGCAAAGGTGCAAGTTGGCACAGTTACTGATATAGGTTTGCATTGCACACGCGAAAAACCTGGAAATGTTGGCATAACTTTGTCTCGTAGGAGTTCTAATCTTCAGTGGATTCATCATATGTCAGAAAGAGTGACGGTTACAATGATGGTAGAGTAACATGCAGCCAACAAGCAGGTGCCACCTGATTGAGAGCAGTGGTGAGAGCCTGCTGTTGTTCCGTGAAAGGTTGCTGCTGGGCAATGATACATTGGAGTGTTTCTTCCATCGAGGTGTTTTGTTGGATGACTTGATACTGACACTGACACTAACACACAGAGAAAACATAAACCTCAGTCATTATTATAGAAAGAACAAAGGCAATTTATGGAACATAATACTTACAGAGCCAACATCAGGTACAGTGAAGTACAGGTTGTGCCTAACGCTGAATACGCTGACTGGACAACAGTAATACAGGTTACAGAATGGGCCAAGCATTCATTTGCGAGCACTTAAATAATACAGTTTCTTTGGTGGGTTACCAGAATGTGCCAAGGGTCCAATCCAGGAAGCCTCTATAAGTGGGTGTATTGAACTGTATGGACATGTGATCGCATGCGTCATGGGTGAAGCTACATCACTTACCACTCATTGCAAGCATCATTTCATGATGCACACAGTAGGTTCTGAGACCAACAAGGAACTCAAGGAAAACTAGTCTTTGGCTCACCTGCAAACAATCAGCTAGTGCAAACTATTGAAATGAATGCTTGATCACTCACCAAAATATTTATACTTCACAAAGTTTTTCATGTATAAATCACATGTTTTGTTCAACATTTTTGTGATACACAGATTGCATATTTGCTGTTATTAAATTGAATAAATTAACATTAAAACAGTACTGTATAAAGTAGAATAAATATCATTTACATTTGAAGACACAGCGTTTTATTTGGAGGTGTAAATTCAAAATGTTGTACAAGGAGCTACAATTAAGTTACAGATTGTGAAATAACTATGATGGTTGGAAACTATGAAGATGAGACAGAAACATATCTAGAAGCTGTAGTTAGCAGCTCTGTGAGAGGCTTTGCATACTGACAGCCTTTACAGTTTTCAGATTTAGTCAGCATGTTGCAATATATTGAGAGAGACATTTTTTTTATCTGTATAAATCGACATTTCTTGTGTCTTTGGGAAATAATGTTCCTTTGTCTAGTCAATGAATGTACACTTGTTGAAGGTGGATGAAAATTTTTTTCCTGTACACATTATACTTGACCTTGTATTTTTTGCTTTGCAAACTTTCCTTTCCAAACTCTACCCCTTTTTCCCAAAGCTAACCAGTCCCATTCCTTCACACCTCTTCCTTCTCCTTCAACTCTTCTGCCAGAAGAAGGAACCACTGGCTCCAAACGTTTGTGAACTTTGATACCTTTATATATGTCAGATCTTACCACAACTTGGTGAGAAGATTTTTTTTAAAATTGTAACATGTAAGTATTTTATAAAATTCACAAAGATTTGAATGGCTCTTCTTGAGAGATGGTATCTTACTTCAGTGGGCTTCCATGTTGGTAGTTATCCTATAATACATGATATTCATCTTGAGTGCACCCAAGAAAAGTCTTCCATTTATGATGTGCTAGATTCATTTGCATGTTTTCACTATTGTGTGTAAAATAAAAATTTAACATCCTGTTGTTCACCTTGAATACCCCTGTGTTTAACAATTAAACCACAGTGATACAGTGTCAGTTTGGAAAACTCATACATAAAAGTTCATTGAAAAAAGATAAGAAATATCTACTAACAAACCTCGAAAAATAAAAGTGACTATATTAACGTTCCATACCAGAATTTTTAGATTTTTTGCTGAAATAGGTGGGAAGAACTATATTGAGCAATTAGCACTACAGCAAGTGGCTTTTGCAGTATCTGTGTAATGTAGATTGATGTATGACATAGTATTTGTTAGCTCATTGTTTGTAACAGCATTATATTTAAATTTGAGAACAGAAGTAATTTTTTTCCAGGAGTTTCTGTCGTTGGCACGGCTGGAACATTGGAAGGCATGGAACTAGTAAAGAGTCTGGGAGCAGACTTCGTGTTTAATCATAAGTAAGTAATTTCAAGTTTGTACACTGTATAGAATGAAATCATTTGAAATTGCAGTAAATGAAACAGCCCATAATGGAAAAAAATAACACACAAAAAAGAATCATATTTTTTAATCCAATAAAAGATCTCCAAAGTAGACATTGAATCATGATTTTCATAGATTACATTCTTCACCTTGGTAGCTGAGGGAGGTGGGGGTAGATAAACATTGATGTGGGGATTACATGGTTCAAAATTTTTGTCATTATATCCATTAGTGAAGCATAATAAAAATAAGGATAACAGCTTATAACTGATGATTCAGTTATGTGAAGTTGCTGACTTACGGCTTGAGGTGAGTTCACTTACTTCTTGTCACTTACTTTATTTCTTACCTGTAATTGTTCTGTTGATGTAATGTGCCCTGTAATTTATTCTCAGTACAAACAATTTTTTGAACCAACTCATGAGAATTTTGATGTAACTCAGTGATGCGGTCTTTATTCCTTGGTTCTGTGAGCTTACATGTCCTAGCACTTTCAGAAAAAGTTTTTGCAACACACACATTCAGACTGATTACTCTTCAGTAAATTCAGATACTACAGGTCATAAAAAAAGGAACTAACTACCTTCAGTGGGTAACCAATGAAGAATACGTATGAATTTTTAAATCACAAAGATGTTTCGGAAAGGTAGAGGTGGATGTGGTGATTTCCAAGGCAGTTCTCTTTGAGTTGCTCACATTTGGTAACTGTGCCTGTCAGCATTGGAAAATGTAATTGAATTTATTCTGTGAATTTGCTATTAGAGTTGTCTGTTCTTTACTAAGAAACAGCGATTAATGACTCAAACTGACCACAACATTGTTCTGATTTAAGTCAAGTGAAAAGTTGCATGAAGAGTGCAGCACCCTTTTGTTTTCACCAGGCAGTGATATGTTTGATTATTTGAAACTGTGCATTGATGTTGTATTGGCACACAAATGGAATAGTATTAGCTACATATGACACTGGTAGACTCTGTTGTACCCAGCCTGTGCTTGCATGTTTGCATTCAGAGTAATGTTAAGGGAACATTAAATACGAAATTGTGGTAGGCCCTTAAATGTCACACTAAAAGTCATGTAAGTCCATTCACCTCCATTTCTGTTTAAAAATTAGCAGTCACAGTGCTCATACTGTGCACGTGATCTTGCAAAATTGTGAACACATCAACATGAGAAATGTTCAGAATATATCTTGAGAGCAGTGTGCAGAATTCTGTGCAGGAAGATATAGGATAAACTGATGATGTTGCAGTATTTTCTGTCTTTTAGTCCCACAGAGCAGGCTGCATCTACTCTCTATTAGTGGTTGTCAGTGCCGGGAGCTCTCCTCGTGGAAAGACTTAGATTTTGCTGCTACATTTTATTGAACACCGTTGCTGTTACTTGTTTGTGTACTCTTAGTGACAAACAATTTGAGAAGAAAATAGCCATTGAACATACATTTGATAGACCAATGCTGTTCACTAATGTGAAAAGGGTACACTCCATCATATTACTCCGAGTCTCCTCTCCTTTTTATATGTGCACACCATTCTGTTTTATCCTGTATAATTGGATCACCATCACTTACAATTATTGTGACTTTATTGATCATTGATCTCATTCACAGCTGTTGTTTAGTGGACCTGGAATGCCTTGCTAGGAACTTTAAAACGTGGCTTGCATCAAATTGTTCAAAACTCCAAAATGAAATATTTTGAGGAAGAATGTCATCTCACATCTGCAATAACATTCATACATTTCTGTGGGAGATTTCTGCTTATGGAAGTAAAGTTTCAAAATGCGAACCAGGTGTAAGTGGCTGTTTGTCCACCATGCTTTATTCTGATCCTTACGTCAGATGCAGAGGTGTGGAAAGGGGGGGGGGGGGGAGGAGGAGGGACAGGCTTTTGTATGAGTGTGTGTTGCATCTGGAGGGAGATCTTGTCTGAAAGTTTGACTGGTTAAGTGTCATTTTTGTTTGCTGCGCAACATTGCTTCTGTTCAGAAAATTCTATTCCACCTCATACAGCTATTTACTGTCATAAGAATGTTGTAGCTTATATGAATGTTAGAAAATATAAATGTATTTTGATGAATTGAAGAGTCCTTAATGATTTTTTGCAGCCCTCAACATTACCTTAAGGCTTTTTTACTTTAGCCTCATGAAAAAGAAATTTGCAGGTTGATAGGTTTGATGAGGTCCTAACTGTACAGTGTACCATTGTCAGTAAGTTGTTTGGATAAATAGGTATGTACATGCTTTTAGTAATGTTCTGTGTTGTCAATTGGTATGTCATGTTAAAAACAAAAATAAAGGGGTTGTCGGTGCAAAGATGGCTTTGAACAACAAAATGCTCTAACAGAGGTGGTCCTTTCAAATGAAATATGGTGTTATTGTCCTCTGATCCATGAACTGAATTATGCAGCCAGTTATTTGAGTCATACAGTATAATGTAGAATTCGAACCACTGTGCTACTTCCCATTTTTCTCTTTGTAAAGCCATATCATGAGTGCCCTATGCTAAGAAAAGATACTCCTAAAACACCAGGCATTGAAACCCATTCAGTTAGACATTTATCCAAGGAGTCTCCCTCCAAGATACATAATTTTTTTGTACTTTGGTCATTGTAGACCAATTCATTAAGAGCTGCTGATATTTAAATTTTTATGTATATAGGTATTTGAAACAACCTACTTTGTGAACGGCAGCAGCCTGATTTTCATGAACAAAAGATGACAGAATTACTAGTTTTTGGCATTGTATCGAATAATGTGTTGTTATGCCATGACAGCTTCCTCTGATATTAATTTTAAATGTTATTGACTGGAGTTACTTTAAGTAACTTGTTGCTGTTTTATTTTCAGAGAAAAGGGTTATCTCAACAATGCTGTAGCCGCAATAGGAGGGCAAGGTTTCAATGTTGTTTTGGAAAATCTTGCTAATATTAACCTTGGTGCTGACCTCACAGTTCTGAATCAACAAGCAAGAGTTGCTGTAAGAATTCCAATACATAATATTCATTGCATTGTTTTTGTTGAATATGTAATAATGTTAAATGATAACATAATGAAAAGGAGAGATTGCTACCCACCATATAATGGAGGTGCTGAGTCACAGACAGGCACAAGAAAAAGACTATTAAACATATAAGCTTGCAGCCATGAAGTCTTCTTCTGAAATAGACATCATAGACACACATTCATGTCACAGTCTGGTCAAGTCGGGGCGGAACGGGCAAGAGCAAAGGCAGTGTACAGTTTTCTGCAAACACCTGAAGCTGAGTCAATAGTCGTGTGTGTGAGCTGCATTTGCATGAATGTGTGTGTGTGTAAGTTGTCTATTTCAGGAGGCCTTTTGGCTGAAAGCTTAACATGTTTAGCAGCCTTTCTGTTGTACCTGTCTGCGACTCCCACTATATGGTGAGTAGCGATCTATCCTTTTCATAATATTAGCATTATACCATCCTGGCTTTTCTATTGTCTGATATAATAATGTTTGATTGATGTAAGCTAATACTTTGTTAATTTTTTTATTTTATTTAAATTTCACACAAATAAGATGTAAATCCTGTTACCTATTATTCTACAATAGGTTGTATTTTCTGTCTGCAGTCGTATTTCTTTATTTACTTCAGGTTAAATAATAATGATGATGTATATAGTCTAAATATTACTACTACTACTACTACTACTACTAGTGCTACTAGTGCTACTACTGTTACTACCACTGACATCATAGTTGCTGCTGATGATCATGATGCTACTACAACATCAATAGCAGCAACAACAACAACAACATGGACACTGCATGGGCAGTGTTCCCCAGAATGTGTCAGGTTGATGCATGAAGCAGAGTCAGTTGTTGCCTGGCACTGGCCACATCTGTCTACAGAGTGCATTATCATATAGTGTCCTCAGAAGTGACTACTTCTCCCTCTAATGTTGTGGCAGTATGTGGCATATGGACCACCGTAGTCAGAAAGTGGGCCAGTTCTCTTGAGGAGTCTTGTAATCCAAGCCTTTGTTTGATGTTTGGGAAGCAGCTCTCTTTGTTGTTGGTGATAATGCTTCAAGAGAAAGTAGTAAGGAAACCTTTTCTATTTCAAATCACAAATGATGTTATGTGATGGTTCCCAGCAGAGCTGACAAATATAATTTTGTGCTCAAAATTTCATTGACTGATCTAATTGTCATCTACAGGTACTCCTGCAATGTCCTTTGATGCTTGCTTATTGTCATGTCACAGGGCACCTGCTAATTATCCAGGGTGGAAGCCACCACCCATACTTCAGTGCTGGCCAGTGACAATAGAATGTAGTGTGTTTGTCTTGCTGAGCTGGTACATCATGTATTGGAATTAAATAAAGACATTCTTCCACTAGGCCGGCCTGCCTCCCTGTCACCACCTACTCATCCCCTGAGTGCAGCTGCTCTCTTCAGAATGGTGTCAGAGTGGTTGTCTGCTCCGGGTACCCTTAAGAATGGTGTCAGGAGAACTGATGGTGCCAAAAGCAGCAGCTGATTGTCTGTCACTTTGCTGTGTAACGTCCAACTCACAAGTCGCAATATCATTGGTTACAGTGAATCGGACCATTTTGTTCTTGTGTGGTGACTGTCATGGGAATGAAGTCTAGGGAGTGTAATTGATAATACAAGTAGCTGTGGAGTGTTCTGTCTGTGTTAGTGCGGTATTATTGTTTTTGTGTTATTTTTAATATATTATCGCACAGTTTTTTCATGAGCAATTGGTTATGGATTCCAGAAGGTATAATTTAGCAGTGGAGGACTTTGCCTATAGAATTATGAAGTTGAATTTAAACATTTATGAATTGTCATATAGTGAGGAGGTAGATAATTTGGTACTACAGGAGGCTGAGCAACTAACACTGGATGTTTCCTTTATACATATATATAGTTTATCACCAGAAATGTCAAGTAGGGTGCACACTGGGATATCTAAAAATCTGTGTGTGGGGATTGGTTAGCATTGGAGTATGAGAAAATCGATACTTTCGTGGGGGTAAAGGAGCGGAGAGGCATGTGTTTACATCAAATGTAAAATGTTTTAATTGTGGGGATACAGGGCATATGCAAAAGCAGTGCTACCAGCCACAAAGAAGTGTTGGGAATAGCATGGCCTAACACCAATTTAATGGGAATTTTAGTCGGGGGTAGTACAGGTCATCAACAGGGATATATGGGTAGTGTCAGTGACCTCGAGAGGCCATAGGAGGCATTTGGAACCCACCACGTTACAAGTTGCTTGAAACAGGAGGGAATAGGATGTTGCTAGAACTGCATTTCATGAAAAATTGAAGCATCTGGAAGGGGTAGAGAGGACACAGATGGAGGACCTGTTACTGGAATTCCAAGATCTATATTTTTTTTTTTCACAAGGGCTATTGGCTATTACACCAGTATCACAGCACAGTATTCCGACAAGGAATGAAGCACAGGTGTATCAGAGAGCTTACAGAAAACCATGATAACTACAACCATTTCTGGAGGAATTTATAAATCAACAATTGGCTGATGAGATAATAGAAGAGAGTAGTAGCCATGGGAGATGGGAATTATCATGCCCAAGAAGTCTGTGGGTGGCTTGAAGAAGTTATGTTTTTGTTCGATTACCACCATTTGAATTGTAAAGCTACGACAGATGCCTAACCAATTCCAAGCATTACAGAAATGATAGATAACATAGGGCAATGCCACTACTTCTTGACAATGAACTCGAAAGGTGGATACCATCATTTGGAAGTAGCTCTGGAGGATACATCAGAAACTGTGTTTTCATCATCTTTGGGGCAGTATCAGACTAGAAGAATGCCTTTTCGGTTAAAACAAAAATCACTGGCAACATTCCAGTAAGTACTGGTTGAGGTTCTGAAAGGATTAAAATCTTATCGGTGTCTGGTGTATCTTGACGAGACAATTGTCTTTTGAAAGAATATGTAGGAGCATAGGCAACGGTTGAGGGACTTGTTGGAAAGATGTGTGGAAAAATGTCACTTTGCACTGGAGAAGTCAACTATTTAGGCCATATTATTGGTTATGACAGTGTGAGGGCAGATCCTAGATTAATACAAGCAGTGCAAGACTTTCCAGTACCAGGAACAAACAAGGAGTTACAATCATTTGTGGGTCTCTGAGATTACTATAGGAAGTTTGTGAGGAGATTTGTTGATACAGCACGACTGCTTACAAAGTTGTTGAGAAAGGGTACTAAGTTTGTGGGTCAGAGGAATACCATGTAGCATTTGTCAAATTGAAAAAGGTGTTGATGTCGGTTTGGTGTTTGTTTTTCCAGACTTAACAGAAGGCATTTCTGTTATCATGTGGTGTATCAAATCATGCTCTTGGGTGCATTTTATGAGATGTGTGAGAAAAGACTTTTTATCTACCAAAGTTTTTACTTTTTTTCAAACAATATTGTCCCCTTCAAAGAGTTCCCTTCAGCACCTATACACTGACTGTCTTGGTAGCTATGCTGAAAGACTTCAGTTGATAGGGCCTGTAATTGTTGGTCACATTCTTATGAATGTCCTCCATGCCAATACTTCTTGACAAAGGACTTAAACAGTGGATACCATCAGTGGGAAGTAGCTCCGCAGGATACACCAAAAACTCTGTTTTCAGCACCTTTGGGACACTACCAACATAGAAGGATGCCTTGTGGGTTTTTTGGCAATATTCCAGCAGTTAATGGTCAAGATGCTGAAAGGATTAAAACTGTGTCAGTGTCTGGTGTATCTTGCGACACAATCGTCCTTTCAGCGATGTTTTTGTAAGACATTTTTCAATTTCAGGAAAAGAAAAAAAGTCACAAGGACTCAGATCAGGTGAATAGAGGGCTCTGGTACAACAGGCTTGCCTTTTGAGACCACAAATTCCATGATGGACGTGGCCATGTGATGTGGAGTGTTGTCATGATGCAGCTTCCACTTGTCTGCAGTGTCTGGTCATCTCACTTGAGTCACCTATTTCTTGAGCCTTTCAAGGATATCTTCGTAAAAAAGGCAGTTGGTGTTAAACATCATTCTGATCTCAGAAGAGCATACACACATATGACTTTTTGAAGTTTAAGGTCTCTGTGAGTGAAATTCACCTTCAATGTGTTCTTGGCCTTCCAAAAATGATTTGTGCCAGCAAAAGCTGGTGCTCTTCGTAAGTGATGTTCCCTGTAGGCCTGTATCAACTTTTCAGTGGACACACTCGTGGAGTCCTCAAGTTTAACACAAAACTAGGTGGCAACGTTGTTCTAACAATAATCTGTCATGCATGTCGAACTGGTTCTGCTTGCCATATCATTTACATTCCGCATCAGTTCTGATGAGGAATATAAATATTTTAGAAATCATGTAGAGTATGTGCAACCTGCAGATTTGAATTGAAAGTAGGCTGGTACTGTTGCAAAGGCTGCAAGAGGCAGTGGAATGTTTAGTTTCATTGGGGTGGATGTGGTAGGACCATTCATCTGAACAGCAGTGGGTAACCATTTTGTACTGACCATAATAGGCATTTTTTTTCATTACATAGGCCAACATGCAGTCAGTCGCACAGGTGTCAGTGAAAAGGTGGATACGGAAGTTTGTGGTGCTGGGAACAGTAATTACGGAACAGGGGACAAACTTTGTCAGACCTGATGAAAAAGTTCTTTTGGTTATTAAGAGAAAGAAAAGTTAAGATCAAGTCCAGAAAAGTTAAGAACAAGTCCACTTCATCCTGAGGTCGATGGAAGGATGGAATGAGTTCATTAGGCAGTTGGATAGATAGTTGGTTGTGATGTGAGTGCACACCATTCAGATTGGGGACACAAATTTATCCCTTGTAGTGAGTGCTTATAATTCCCAACTACACACTAGCAAAGTTTGTCACCATTTGAGGTGGCATACGGGAAAAAGATGCCCTCACCATTTGACACGATTGTAGAGAAAGGAGGCAGGAACAAGGAGTCAGTTGGAGAATTCGCAAGAAAAGTGAGGGAAGTTTTGAGAAAGGTCCAACGAGCGAATAGTAAGACTTTGGAGAAGCAAGAAGGTTCAGTGAACTGAGCGGTGTTATCGAGTCTATATACTCTGAAGGGGAAAATGAATACATTTGTAATACTGTTCTAGGGCCCTTACCATGTGATTGAGACCACTTCATGAGCAAATGTAAAGCTACAGTTATTACAGTTACCAGCAAGGTCAACAATTGTGCGTGTTGGACATCTATGGCCATTCAAGGATACGCAAGAAATGATTCCAAAGGAGATAGGATTGAAAGTGAAGAAGGAGCGAGAGGAGAAGGGATGAGGGGTGAACAACAGGAGGAGGAGGTCCAGATATCTCATGCTCAATATTTGTTAAGGCCACGGTAATAAACAATATGTAATGTATTTTTGTGATCTTAGGTATTTTTTTCATGTATGTAGTATAGGTTGTTAATGTCCTTTCAGATCAGGTTGTGTATTTTGTTAGAGAAGGATATATTGGTAGTCTATTTAGATTTGCCATCGGAGACGATGCGCTTCTGGGGAAGGTTAGGTGATCATGGCCCCTGTCCTCAGGTTGCAGATTCAGAAAGGGCCAGAGGAGAGGAATATTAGTTTTCGCAAAGGGTATTACCACCAGAATTACAGTTAGTAGCAGAGCCGGGTAGCCAGACCTTGCTGTTCTACCACCATAGTGTGACAGTGGATGTGGTCACAGATAATGCATAGTTATATGTATCAATGAGGATGCTGGTAGTAAGCAAGCATGCATTATTAGATGTTACATGATACACACCTATGTGGTGAAGTTAGTGGCAGTTGGAAAGCTTGTACAAGTGAGAGAAGAAGGCATAATACAGGGATAGACATGTGGTAATGATCAAGGGTGAACTTCAGCAGAGTGATCACCTTATGCCCAGCACATGAAGTGGCAGTGGGTGAGAGTACAAGTATTGAGCATTTGTTCAGAGGTGGCGCAGAGGGGTGTCAATGTCCACAAGAAGTAATCAAACCAAAACCATATTTTTGGAGAAAAGGTTTGTATTGGATATATTCAGTATATGATGATGTAGTAGTAGTGGTGGTTTGTTGCTGTGAGCAAGGGGAACTCAAGACAGCAAGGCATTTAGAATTCCGAGGTAGTGGGTTGTTGATCAAAGGAACTAAGTGTGATGTTATGGTACCTACATTTCATTTACTAGCCACTATGACAGTTTAATGACACCTGGGAACCCAGACTGGACCACTTATTGAGTCATATGATAGCCATACAGGAGTGGCGATTCGCAGTGGAACAGTTGTTGCAGCATGTAAGACAATATTGGCATGGAAGATGTCAGGTAACTATGACTATGAGTTCCTAGTGCCATATTGACTCTCATTTTGCTTGGCTTAACTTTTACATATATGAGATGATGAGTTATTCAGACACATGATCCAGAGACAGTTCAAGTTCTCATGGACAGGACTCCCCGAGTGAGGGGTAGAAAAGAGATTGTTAGGTTCAGGATTAATATGGTAATTGTGTAATAAGTAGGAATAACTAGTGTAGTGGTAACTATATTTGTTTATGGATCTGGTTGACCTAAGACCCAATGGGCTGGATGTTTCTAGCAAAAAGTAAAAAGACATAATGAGAGAGCTTGCATGAAGTACTGCATTAACAATCACAGTGTAAGTGCGAAGTAGGTAAGAAGGTAGGGACAGCAGAGTGGGGTGCTGAGCTGCGACATGTCATATATTGGAATTAAATAAAGGAATTCCTTATTGTGAACAGTGTTTCCACTCAGCCTACCGGCTTGTCACAATCACACACTTATGCTCCCCCCACCCCAGCCCTCTCCGCCCCCACACACAGTGAGTGCATCTGCACTCTTCACCTGGGTCAAATGTGTGACAAGTATGGAAGATGTTTTACCAAAGTCTTCATATATGAAAAACTTTTCTTTGTTGATTGTGTTCTACAGCTTTAATGCAGTCTAGAAGTGACATTTCTTGTATGTATTGTGATCAGACTGATATGGTGGTGATGCATTGGCCATGTATTATCTGTTGTATTGAATCTATAAATTAAACATTTTGAAACAAAGGTGATATAATCTGATAAACTCAGACCTTAGTGTTTCTGTCAGTAGGTGAACAATGTTTATTGTAAGCTCTCATGAAATGAAAACTTCGTGATTTCTTGGAACCGTTAAACTACATGTATCCTAATATATAATTCATGATGGACTTGAAAACAGGGACCAGCTACTTTTCCTTGATGTATTAATGAAGATAAGAGCAGACAGGTTAAGAGCAGACAAGTTCTTTGGACTTGGTATGTACAGCCGCCCACTGACCTTCGGAAGAAAGTGCAGTGCTTAGGACTCTGTTTCAACAAGCTGACATACTGCCATACTAGGAGAGTGGTCCACCAAGAACTAAGACAGCTGCAAATAGTATTCTACAGGAATAGGTAGTCAGATTGTTGTAACACTCATTTTATGCCCAACGATATTTACTGGGTACAAATTAACATCTGTAACAACAGCTTAAAATTATCTATTAGTCCATGAAAACAAACAAAATGGTTCTTGATGGAAATTAATGCAATGCGTAGTTCCAAATAGAAATTAATATGCCAGAGTTGCTAATTGAAATTGGTGTAAGTCCAGGCTCTACTGTTTGGCAAACCAAGTCTAAATCAGTTCAGGTAAACAGCCATGGCAGTCATAGTTCACTTGTGGCAGTAAAATTGGATAATAGCAACTGAATAAGAGACTACCGCTGTGTAGCCTTATATTTTCCCACTAAGGAAGTTCATCTTATTGACCTGCAGTAACTTCCATTTGTATGCCCAGCAGTATTACTAAACAGATGACAAGTGGAGAGGCTATTTGTACCACAACAAACAGTCAAAGAAGAGAGTGAGATGGAGAGCAGCAAAAAAGTCAAGGGTCACCTTCAAGCCATGCACTAGTCTAATCTTTGGAAAATTGGTAGAGTCCTAAAGAAACATTGCATCCAGTGTATATCACTCCCACTAATGAAGATGTAAGCATTGCTGCAACATTAAAGGTAATCCAGTCCTCAAAAAATGGGTTGTGTACGATGCAAACATGGCATTTGATACACGGACAGATGATCAGAACAATTGCAGAGTGATGCAAGGAACGTCAGTGATACACCTAAAGGAAGCTGCTGTTGTCCAGCACTGATTGGTCTAGAAAGATGTGGCAAGACAGGTATTCTGTTTCAGGCAATTAAGGTGTTTATTGAAACAAAGGTGTTAAGAAAGTTACGAACAGGAACAGAGGTTTTGCATTAGGTGAGGCATGGTATTTGGCGCTTGGTTTGTTAAGATATCACTGTTCATTTCAGAGCTTGAAAACATAGAGAAGATGTATGTTTTATGAAATAATGGAATGGGAGCAGAAAAATAAATGTGCATAAAAGGATGTAGCAAGCATATAGATTTGAATTTGGCTATACACACGACACCAACAGTTCCTCACACTTTGGCTGACGTCAAGACGGCGAGCACCTGCTCATGCAAGATGATAGCTTGGAGTACCTGAAGATGATTAGGTCTGTAGAAATAAATATTGTGTGCCAAATGTAACTGTCAAGTGAGCTAGGAACCCAAAGGCATTATCAACCTATCATATAGAGAGAACCTTAACAGTCACACCACTGTGGCTATCTCTGTGGACAATATCTTCAGTGGAAGAAGATAACTGTATCTGCTAAGTTGCCACTAACCCTTTGACTTTACAGATGTGTTCTCTGCATTCCGCGCTGAGTGCAGCTTTGTTGTTGTACTGCTTCCCAATGCTGCTACCTGTGCTGAGAGATAGTGTTCTGGGTGCTGTGAAACACTTATCATCTGATTTTAAGAAAACTATTCAGTGAAAATATTTGATTTTTGCATGTCTCAGTGTCTGTGATATCTTCTCTTGATAGAGGACTGAATTTCTTTTTGTTATTTGTCATGGTTACTGTGCTGCATCAACTCAAGTAA
This sequence comes from Schistocerca cancellata, assembly GCF_023864275.1. Classification (NCBI taxonomy): domain Eukaryota; kingdom Metazoa; phylum Arthropoda; class Insecta; order Orthoptera; family Acrididae; genus Schistocerca; species Schistocerca cancellata. The sequence goes on along the minus strand of NC_064630.1, from coordinate 492,056,138 downwards.
AGCATTGCATGAAATTATAAAACCCTACAGAGGTAAAAATGCTCATACATCGATGTTTATGAAATGTAGATAAAATATTGAAATTTTATGTAAAATTAAGAGCCGAACGAAATCTCACCTTGTTCTCTAGTTATTGGTTTTTATAGCTGGCGGACAGTTTCATCATTGCGCATTGGGAATAATGGCCATAACAGCCATCATATTTCATAATCGGTTCAATATATTGAAACATGGTTCTTTGGAAATGACAGCATGTAAAGAGGCACATATTTTGTATTATAAATACTTGAAACTTCTTTAATTCATCGAAATATGGAAGTAACTCATTCACAGCAGTGAGAGGGTTGGCAGAACAGGACACATTGACAGCACTTACAGAAAACCCAGATGCTCCAGTTACACGCATCCTCAGAACCTGGGAAGCAGTGGAGCATGACGAGTTAACTTGCCCACAGCATTCAAAGGGTTAATTAATGTTTACCAGGTCATTAATATAAAATAATGAGCATCAAGGGTGCTAACACAATCTGCTGGGGCATACCTGATGTTACTTCTATGGCTGTCAATGACTCTCCATCCAAACTAACATGCTACATCCTCCCTACCAGAAATCCTCAATTGCATTCTACACTTTGTTTTAATACACATTATTATTGTAGTATCATTAATAAGTGCTGGTGTAGTATGGACTCAAATGCTTTTAATAAGTCCAGAAATACTGCGTTATCTGATTGCCTTGATCCGTGGCTTTTTGGCTGTCACATGAGAAAAGCACGTGATGGGTTTCATGTGATGAATTCTGATTTGCTTAGGTATCATTTTATTTGAGATACCTCATTATGTTTGAGCTTGAAATATGTTCTATGATTCTGCAACTGATGGATGTTGATGGCGTTAGATGATAGTTTTGTGGTTAACTTCTGCTGCCCTTCTTATAGATGGGTGTGACCTGCACTTTCTTCCAACTACTAGGCACAGTTTTTGTTTGAGGGATCTACAGTATATTATCGTTGAAAGAGGGGCCAACTCAGCTGCAAATTCTGTTTAGAATCTGATTGGGATTCCATCAGGACCTGTCGAGGAGAAGTGATAAAAATAGTTCAGTAGTTAAGTTCAGAGATGATGCCAGTTCCACAGAATGGGGCAGAGCGAAGAGGGTCCAGGTAGGATTAATATGTAAGTATATTTTATACTGGTTATGGTTGCTGGTGTGTGGATCAAGTTCAGTAACCGGGCAATAAAGTTTGTTGCTGGTTGCAGTTTAGCAGTGGTCATTTTTGCACATGTTGTTGTTGTGGTCTTCAGTCCTGAGACTGGTTTGATGCAGCTCTCCATGCTACTCTATCCTGTGCACGCTTCTTAATCTCCCAGTACTTACTGCAACCTACATCCTTCTGAATCTGCTTAGTGTATTCATCTCTTGGTCTCCCTCTATGATTTTTACCCTACACACTGCCCTCCAATGCTAAATTTGTGATCCCTTGATGCCTCAGAACATGTCCTACCAACCGATCCCTTCTTCTTGTCAAGTTGTGCCACAAACTCCTCTTCTCCCCAATTCTATTTAATACCTCCTCATTAGTTATGTGATCTACCCGTCTAATCTTCAGCATTCTTCTGTAGCATCACATTTCGAAAACTTCTATTCTCTTCTTGTCCAAACTATTTATCGCTCAAGTTTCACTTCCATACATGGCTACACTCCATACAAATACTTTCAGAAACGACTTCCTGACACTTAAATCTATACTCAATGTTAACAAATTTTTCTTCTTCAGAAATGCGTTCCTTGCCATTGCCAGTCTACATTTTATATCCTCTCTACTTCGGCCATCATCAGTTATTTTGCTTCCCAAATAGCAAAACTCCTTTATTACTTTAAATGTGTCATTTTCTAGTCTAATTCCCTCAGCATCACCAGACTTAATTCGACTACATTCCATTATCCTCGCTTTGCTTTTGTTGATTTTCATCTTACATCCTCCTTTCAAGACACTGTCCATTCTGTTCAACTGCTCTTCCAAGTCCTTTGCTGTCTCTGACAGAATTACAATGTCATCGGTGAGCCTCAAAGTTTTTATTTCTTCTCCATGGATTTTAATACCTACACCAAATTTTTCTTTTGTTTCCTTTACTGCTTGCTTAATATACAGATAGAATAACATCGGGGAAAGGCTACAACCCTGTCTCACTCCCTTCCCACCCACTGCCTCCCTTTCATGCCCCTCGACTCATATAACTGCCATCTGGTTTCTGTACAAATTGTAAATAGCCTTTCGCTCCCTATATTTTACCTCTGCCACCTTTAGAATTTGAAAGAGAGTATTCCAGTCAACATTGTCAAAAGCTTTCTCTAAGTCTACAAATGCTAGAAATGTAGGTTTGCCTTTCCTTAGTCTTTCTTCTAAGATAAGTCGTAGGGTCAGTATTGCCACATGTGTTCCAACATTTCTACGGAATTGAAACTGATCTTCCCCGAGGTCGGCTTCTACCAGTTTTTCCATTCGTCTGTAAAGAATTCGCGTTAGTATTTTGCAGCTGTGACTTATTAAACTGATAGTTCGGTAATTTTTACATGTGTCAACAACTCCTTTTTTTGGGATTGGAATTATTATATTCTTCTTGAAGTCTGAAGGTATTTCGCCTGTCTCATATATCTTGCTCACCAGATGGTAGAATTTTGTCAGGACTGGCTCTCCCAAGGCTGTCAGTAGTTCTAATGGAATGTTGTCTACTCCCGGGCCCTTGTTTCGACTCAGGTCTTTCAGTGCTCTGTCAAACTCTTCATGCAGTATCGTATCTCCCATTTCATCTTCATCTACATCCTCTTCCATTTCTATAATATTGTCCTCAAGTACATCGCCCTTGTATAGGCCCTCTATATACTCCTTCCACCTTTCTGCTTTCCCTTCTTTGCTTAAAACTGGGTTTCCATCTGAGCTCTTGATATTCATACAAGTGGCTCTCTTTTCTCCAAAGGTCTCTGTAATTTCCCTGTAGGCATTATCTAGCTTTTTTTTTTTTACCCCTAGTGAGATAAGCCTCTACATCCTTACATTTGTCCTCTAGCCATCCCTGCTTAGCCACTTTGCACTTCCTGTCGATCTCATTTTTGAGACATGTGTATTCCTTTTTGCCTGTTTCATTTACTGCATTTTTATATTTTCTCCTTTCATCAATTAAATTCAATATTTCTTCTGTTACTCAACGATTTCTACTAGCCCTCATCTTTTTACCTACTTGATCCTCTGCTGCCTTCACTATTTTATCCCTCAAAGCTACCCATTCTTCTTCTACTGTATTTCTTTCGCCCATTCCTGTCAATTGTTCCCTTATGCTCTCCCTGAAACTCTGTACAACCTCTGTACAACCTCTTGTCAGTTTATCCAGATTCCTTAAACTCTCAACTTTTTTGCAGTTTCTTCAGTTTTAATCTACAGTTCATAACCAATAGATTGTGGTCAGAGTCCACATCTGCCCCTGGAAATGTCTTACAATTTAAAACCTGGTTCCTAAATCTCTGTCTTACCATTATACAATCTATCTGATACCTTTTAGTATCTCCAGGGTTCTTCCATGTATACAACCTTCTTTCATGATTCTTAAACCAAGTATTAGCTATGATTCAGTTATGCTCTGCACAAAATTCTACCAGGCGGCTTCTTCTTTCATTTCTTAGCCCCAACCATATTCACCTACTATGTCACCCATGACTATTAAATTTTCGTCTCCCTTCACTACTACATAGTCATGTAATTAGTTATGATTCCTACGTAAAATACTGCTTAGTGAAATGACATGTACCCAGTTGTGCTCCACTGGATCAAAACTTCAACAACTGCTTCAATACCCATAATATTTGGATCCTCCTCCTCCTCCTCCTCCTCCTCCTCATAATAATAATATTAATATTAATAATAATAATAATAATAATAATAATTCAAGACTTCACACTTTACTTCACACCACAAATGCCTTGAGGAATCTACATCTACATCCATACTTCGCAAGCCACCTGACAGTGTGCGGCGGAGGGTACCTTGAGTACCTCTATCGGTTCTCCCTTCTATTCCAGTCTCGTATTGTTCGTGGAAAGAAGGATTGTCAGTATGCCTCTGTGTGAGCTCTAATCTCTCTGATTTTATCCTCATGGTCTCTTCGCGAGATATACATAGGAGGGTGCAATATACTGCTTGACTCCTCGGTGAAGGTATGTTCTCGAAACTTCAACAAAAGCCCGTACCGAGCTACTGAGCGTCTCCCCTGCAGAGTTTTCCACTGTAGTTTATCTATCGTCTCCGTAACGCTTTCGCGATTACTAAATGATCCTGTAACTAAGCGCGCTGCTCTCTGTTGGATCTTCTCTATCTCTTCTATCAACCCTATCTGGTACGGATTCCACACTGCTGAGCAGTATTCAAGCAGTGGGCAAACAATCGTATTGTATCCTACTTCCTTTGTTTTCGGATTGCATTTCCTTAGGATTCTTCCAATGAATCTCAGTCTGGCATCTGCTATTCCGACAATCAACTTTATATGATCATTCCATTTTAAATCACTTCTAATGCCTACTCCCAGATAATTTATGGAATTAACTGCTTCCAGTTGCTGACCTGCTATATTGTAGCTAAATGATAAGGGATCTTTCTTTCTATGTATTCGCAGCACATTACATTTGTTACATTGAGATTCAATTGCCATTCCATGCACCATGCGTCAGTTCGCTGCAGATCCTCCTGCATTTCAATACAATTTTCCATTGTTACAACCTCTCGATATACCACAGCATCATCCGCAAAAAGCCTCAGTGAACTTCCGATGTCATCCACAAGGTCATTTATTTATATTGTGAATAGCAACGGTCCTACGACACTCCCCTGCGGCACACCTGAAATCACTCTTACTTCGGAAGACTTCTCTCCATTGAGATTGACATGCTGCGTTCTGTTATCTAGGAACTCTTCAATCCAATCACAAAATTGGTCTGATAGTCCATATGCTCTTACTTTGTTCATTAAATGACTGTGGGGAACTGTATTGAACGCCTTGCAGAAGTCAAGAAACACTGCATTTACCTGGGACCACGTGTCTGTATCCCTCTGAGTCTTGTGGACGAATAGCGTGAGCTGGGTTTCACACGACCGTCTTTTACGAAACCCATGCTGAGTCCTACTGAGTAGATTTCTAGTCTCCAGAAAAGTCATTATACTCGAACATAATATGTGTTCCAAAATTCTACAACTGATCGACGTTCTGCACATCTGTTCGACATCCCTTCTTGAAAACGGGGATGACCTGTGCCCTTTTCCAATCCTTTGGAACGCTACGCTCTTCTAGAGACCTACGGTACACCGCTGCAAGAAGGGGGGCAAGTTCCTTCGCGTACTCTGTGTTCGAACTGGTATCCCATCACGTCCAGCGGCCTTTCCTCTTTTGAGCGATTTTAATTGTTTCTCTATCTCTCTGTCGTCTATTTCGAAATCTACTATTTTGTCAACAGTGCGACAATCTAGAGAAGGAACTACAGTGCAGTCATCCTCTGTTTCAGTACCATTTTGGTCACAGAGTGTCTGGACATTTTGTTTTGATCCACCTACCGCTTTGACATAAGACAAAATTTCTTAGGATTTTCTGCCAAGTCAGTACATAGAACTTTGCTTTCGAATTCATTGAACGCCTCTCGCATAGCCCTCCTCACACTACATTTCGCTTCACATAATTTTTGTTTGTCTGCAAGGCTTTGGCTATGTTTATGTTTGCTGTGAAGTTCCCTTTGCTTCCGCAGCAGTTTTCTAACTTGGTTGTTGTACCACAGTTGCTCTTTTCCATCTCTTACGATCTTGCTTGGCACATACTCATCTAACGCATATTGTACGATGGTTTTGAACTTCGTCCACTGATCCTCAACACTATCTGTACTTGAGACAAAACTTTTGTGTTGAGCTGTCAGGTACTCTGAAATCCGCTTTTTGTCACTTTTGCTAAACAGAAAAATCTTCCTACCTTTTTTAATATTTCTATTCACGGCTGAAATCATCAATGCAATAACCGCTTTATGCTCGCTGATTCCCTGTTCTGCGTTAACTGTTTCAAATAGTTCGGGTCTGTTTGTCACCAGAAGGTCTAATATGTTATCGCCACGAGTTGGTTCTCTGTAAACTGCTCAAGGTAGTTTTCAGATAAACCACTTAAAAGAATTTCACTAGATTCTTTGTCCCTGCCACCCGTTATGAACGTTTGATCCTCCCAGTCCATATTCGGCAAATTAAAATCTCCACCCAGAACTATAACATGGTGGAGAAATCTACTCGAAATATTTTCCAAATTATCCTTCAGGTGCTCAGCCACAACAGCTGCTGAGCCAGGGGGCCTATAGAGACATCCAATTACCATGTCTGAGCCTGCTTTAACCGTGACGTTCACCCAAATTATTTCACATTTCGGATCTCCATCAATTCCCTTAGATACTATTGCACTTCTTATCACTGTAAACATGCCTCCCCCTTCACTGTCCAGCCTGTCTCTGCGGTATACATTCCAATCTGAGTTTAGAATTTCATTATTGTTTGCATCTGGTTTCAGCCAACTTTCTGTCCCTAGTACTACATGGGCATTGTGACCGTTTATTAATGAGAGTAGTTCTGGGACCTTTCTATAGACGCTCCTGCAGTTTACTATTAGCACATTAATATTGTTATTCCCTGTTTCATTTTGCCTACTCCTACCCTGCCGCGTCTCAGTAGGTGTCTTGTCGGGCCTAGGGAGGGAATTCTCTAACCTAAAAAACCCACATGTGCACTCCACACGTACTCCGCTACCCTTGTAGCCGCTTACTGCATGTAGTGCTTGCCTGACCTGTTCAGGGGGACCCTACATTTCTCAACTCGATAGCGGAGGTCGAGAAATTTGCACCTCAAATCTCCGCAGAATCGTCTGAGCCTCTGGTTTAAGCCTTCCACTTGGCTCCAAACCAGAGGACCGTGATCAGTTCTGGGAACGATACTGCAAAAAGTTAGCTCAGATTCCACCCCGCTAGCGAGGCTTTCCGCCTTCACCAACTCCGCCAACAGCCTGTATGAACTGAGGATGACCTCTGAACCCAGAAGGCAGGAGTCATTGGTGCCGACATGAGCAACAATTTGCAGTCGGGTGCACCCAGTGCTCTCTATCGCTGCCGGCAGGGCCTCCTCCACATCTCGGATGAGACACCCCAGCAAGCAGACAGAGTGAACATTGGCCTTCTTCCCCAAAATTTACGCTACTTCCCTAAGGGGCTCAATCACCCGCCTAACGTTGGAGCTCCCAATCACTAATGAACACCTCCCCCCGTGTGCCCTCTCGGACCTTGCTGAAGGAGCGGCCGCATATCCACTCACAGGCAGAGCGGACGATGCCACACGGCCAGCCTCCACATTGACCCTCCGCCTCGTGCGCCGCGAACGCCGCTGAACCTGCCACTCCCGTTGGGGAGAGGGTGGCCCAACCACACTCGGTACCCGCGAAGATGTCTCGACAGCAGGGACAGTGGGTGAAGCATGTAACACCTGGGGTGTACCATGCGACGCACCAGACTCCCCACTGCCGCTACAATCCGAGGCAGCAGCCTGAAGATGGCTGACCGTGGCCATCAACACGTTCAGCTGTTCGTGAACAGTGGCCAGCTCCTCTTGCGTCCATACACAGCAGTCACACATCCTATCCATCCTAAGAAATCAATTTACTGTAGAGAGTTAATCAACTTTTAACTAGACTGCTAATTCACTAAAGGCAGCTGATAGTTGACTAGACTGTGGTTACTAGACACTTCTTGTAAAAAACAATGAAAATAGCACTACCTGTCTCTGGACTGTATTCAGAACAAACACTAGCACTACTGGCACTATGGCTGACTAAAGGGACTCTCTCTGACTGTATTCAAAACAAACACGAAATCTATGGAACACTATTACTAGCACTCGATAATTAAAGCTTCCTAAAAGCAAAAACACATGGAAGAAGAAGTGACAAGTAAGAAAAATACAGTTAATACTTAAATTAACGTAGCTCGCTGCACAGCAGACGTGATGAAAAAGGGCAGCTACGATGACACTGCAGATCCATAACTGTCATTTTCAGTTTCATATCTAGAACATGATAGGATGACATGTACTTTCATAACAGTCTCCAGCCAGCAGTCTGAATGAATGAAGCATTTGTTTCAGGGAAGAAATTTATCAGCATGACATTTGGAGGGTATTTGCTTCTGTACCACAACAAATAAAGAGTGTATTCGTGGCCTTGAAGAGTCAGATTGAGGATGATGATGGGACCTCAGCTTTGAACAGAATGAAAGTTTAATATTTTAATCCCCATTATGTGATGAACATCACAAATGAAATAAATATCAATCTGGTGCTTCATGATGTAACACTTTCCATTTTAATCAGTGAATTTTGTTACAGTGGTGTAAATATACTAAGTTTCTTGTGGAATATTTCTTGATATTGTATTTGTTGTAGTTAATACATCTTTTTTTAAAATTACCAGCATTTTTGGAGCAACCCTTCTAATATGCAACTCTTACAGGTTGTAGGTTCTCGTGGATCAGTTGAAGTGAATCCTCGTTCACTCATGCTGACTGAAAGTACCATCATAGGTGTTAAGCTGATGGGGAATACAGAGGTATGTTGTAAACACAGTTTGGAAACTAAGACTTAATATATTAAAACTGAAGTAAAGAGTATTAATGTCCACAATAATATTTATTTTCTATTTCATTGTTAACTGTTTTTTGGCTTCCTTAAGACTAAACACAGTTCACACAACAGCAGAGAGGGCTTGAATCTGGATGAATATTTTTGTTTTCAAAGATACATGACTATTTTATGGCTATGTATCAACTGTGAGGGTTCAGTCAGTGTATAAATTATCTCATTGCTGGTCTTCACTTCTCAGAAGTTTCTGAACCCCCGACTCATTGATAATTCTTATGGCTATAGAAGAGCTCAACTTCCACTAAAACCAGGGCTCATCAACTCTGATTTATAGGAAGGCTTTTATTGTGCCTTTAATTACAAAATGGGGTTAAAGGTTAATCATCTAGCTACAACACATCTGAAGCAAACACCAAAACTTTCCTTTAAAAACAAGAGTATCAATACATCAGTATATACATTATTGTTACAATCTTCTGGCCACAGTTCACACATAAGATTCTTTGCCACGTCCGATTACTTTGCACATCATGATTCCAACTATAGCTTTAATACTCTTGTGATGGCATGGAGACCATGCGGAATACCTCAGATGAGTAATAGAACGTACAAAACAAGACTTGCTCCTTATTAAAGCCTTTGAAATAATAATTAAACTTAAGTTCTGGAAGATTTTTCATAATTAAAAAATGAAAAGATCTTTTGCTAATAAAGTTTGTTCATTTACATTCAAAATTAGTATTACATTTCACATTCAGTCAGTGAATTGATATATTTCCAAAAATTTTGGCTGCAAAACACCTGGAAAATTTCATACCCCAACACAACACAAAAAATACAAAATGCAGTATTTCAGTTTGATATGTGTACAAAACAAGAAATATTCTGCAATGATATGCAGAATGTTTAGACTCTAAAGATGGAGAGTGAATCCCTAAACCCACTGACTGAGTGACATACAACATATTGTGCTATCCACATTAATATAAATACTGGTTAATGTCTCTCACTTATACAGAAACTGATAAACTGTCATTAAGGATACTGACATAGACACAAAGAAGGTATGAAGAAATAAACATTATATTACATTCATAGATTAAAAGCAAAATGGGATGGTGGAGGGGGGGGGGGGGGGGCAGAAGGGAGTAAGGAATCAGTGCAATGTGGGGATTGGGAAACAGTTCAACTATTTACAAGGATGTTACCATATGGTGGGAAAAATGTTAACTGGCTTCTGCTACTTTCGTGAAGATGAATAGTGGAACTGTATTTGATCATTAATCCTTTGGTCAGGATTCTGAGATTCGTGCGTACTGATAGCCAGAAATTCTAGTAATGTTAAGTTTTCTTCCTTTATTTGGTCTGTGGAAAACATCACATTTACTATCATGACACTCATTCTCAACATGCTCAGCAAAGGAAGAATCTTTCTTTTTCGTTCTCCAACTCGTTTCATGTTCAGTCAGTCTAGTAGTTGTAGACCTATGTAATTAACTTGCATATAATTGGCAACACAAATTGCAGAAAATCCTGTAAATTCCACTCTGTTCTAAAGGTAGAATCTCATCTTTGCTGTTGAAAAAAATATGAGCAACATTATTCCGAATGTAGAGAGCAACAGTATTCTGAATGTAGAAAACTGTCGTATATTTCCTACCTGCATATAACATGGGGGCCAATTTGCTGCCAGTATCATTTACTGCCTTCTGAGGAGGATACAGATGTGATGTTATCCCCTACTAAGTATGATATCAATCAGGATAGGGCTAGAACCATTACTGCATGCAATTTCTTTAATTATTTTTAAGTAATTTCAAAATTTGATTTGGTTTGTGGGGTAGAAAGCAGGCAGTTGCGAGCTATGACTCCCTTTTGCGGACTACAATTCTTCCTAGTGAGGGAACATAAATGTACAATCGGATTTTATCATAATTTTGGTTCATCAGACTTTGTACATGGTCAGTTGTACACTGCTATGAAATAGTTCTCTTTAAAATGATCTCAAATTTATAATGTCCTAGCCGACCAGCTACCTGCATTCTAATCAAATCTGTGTAGCTGGAGTTGGATTTTACAAATGAAACTAGATGACACAATGAACTTTGTTTATTTAATAACAACTGTTTACCAATGATACTTCTCATCTGTCACTTCTGCTGTAGTCAGTTTACCAGGCAGACACAAAATCTTACTTAATAGTTTGGAAAAAAACTATTCTAATGTTCCTGAGCCCGGCCACACAACACGAGTTTTTTGGCTTAGATGTGACATTACTGGCCAAAGTAATCCAAAAGAGATAAACCCATTGGATGCTCAAAACTCTTTAAGTTCAACCACACAAAAATCTTCTAAAACACGGTATACTCTCGACAAAAAGCAAAATTTGGAGACTTACACATTTCAGAAAACACAGCTCCTCCTAAGACCGATATGCCTTTTCCTTCTTGAGCCCCAACCGAAGTCCCTTATCCATTTAAAGGAAATGTCTCATATCCATTTCTAGCTGAACTCTTCATATCCCCTCTACATTCTTCAGTGTCTTGCTATTGGCTGACTGCCTCCCTGAATGTTATTTCGTCATTGTGCTGTGAAACAGGATCCAATTACATATGATTGTGAACCAGTTGGCCAGCCTTAACAACTATAACCAAACAAAAGTTATTTCCTATGTTACACTTAAATGCTGATTTTAATAATATCAAACACTGTATATTTACAAAGTCATTACCATGTACTAATTTTGTCATTGAATTAAATACACAGATATTTTCCACATGTCACTGATAGACACTGCTATTCATATTTTGATGTAATAAGACAATTAATTAAAAGAAAAAGAAAAAAAGAAAAGGAACAGCCAATCTAATACTCTGTGTCCCTACGTTACTTACCCTGATGAGGGTAGTCAGCCTCAAGCAATGCTGAAAATACGTACAATACGATATTATAGTGCCTGCATTATTCTGACTTACGATTCAAAGTTCCTTTGGACACTGCAAAGGAACAGGCACTGCGGTTACTACAGCCATTGTGAAATGCATTAAATGTATTCGAAATGGCACTTATGGATGACCATCAGCTGTAAACTGGAATTACGACAATGAAAATTTGTGCTGGACTGGTACTCAAAACCGGATTTCCTGCTTATCGCAAGTGGTCGGCATACCATTTAGCTATCCGTACATGACTCACAGGCAGGCCCAAACTTTCATATGTCGTCAACCGTGTGTCTACAGCCTGTACTCATACATCCATTATGTATATTTCCATACAGCTGAGACATTTTACTTGAAAGTCGCTTGCCCAGTTTCGGTGGATAAATATGATTTTGCAGTGCCTCTGTTGTTCCAAATTACGATCCAAAGTTCCTTTGGACATGCATGTTCATTTAATGTAATACGTACAGTAGTTCTTTTGAAAGTGTTGCAAGACAGGATGCCACTTTGGTGCTTGTCTTTTATGCAGTGTTTAACAAATAGCATACAATATTTTGGGTGACTGACACACACTGACAGTTCCCCACAGGTGGCAAAATCATGCATTCATTTCGAGTATTTGAGAAGATGAAGTCCCTTTGAAGATCCTTTTGAAAAAAACTTGCTTTGGAGGCATCTAACAAATGTGCTGGTTTGAGTTCAAAGCAGCACGACGAGCCCCTGTTTGTGAAAGAGACAAAACCCTTTCATATCACATTTTAAAAGAAGCATCCCCTTATCCTAAACATGTCTGAAGTGAGTAATATGTCAAGCAGTTTAATGTGGGACACTTCTGAAGAGTGTGACCCTCTTGGTCTTATGTGCTTTAAACATGCATCTCACTTGTGCTGGTATCCTCAGCTCACTCACACTTGTGGGCACCCTATGCGCGGTGCATGTAAAAGACACGGCATTCTACCACTCTAACTAGCCCTGGAGATCTGACAGAGCTATTGCAACTTGGCACATTTAAGCACATAGAATGCTCAGCCTGGAGATCTCTTGGCCTACCTGTAGCTCTCACAGTGCACCATTAAGTGGGAGGCTGCATGTTTTTGTGTTACAGGATGCTGAAAAGTGGCAGGTATTACTTGTCTGTAGAAGTTACTTTTTGCTGTGTGCCTTAAATGTTTTAACTTGCTAGTGTCATGGTAAGGTCTATGAAGTTTATTGAGTGTCCATCCAACTCCACTGTAAACTTACTTTTCAAGGATGTGAATTTAAATATAGAAAAAAAGTGTTTCTTTGGAATTAAAGGAGGAAAATTGGCATTACAACATTACTTGAAATTCTAGCTCTCAGTATACACCAACCACAGAAGCTTCACTTAATACTAAAGGGCCATACGCACCAATTTATTGTCCACCCAACCAACCAACCAACAAATTTCTGCACAACCTACACACGTCCCAATCAATTACACTAAGTGATTGCAGTGGCACTCTGTTCCAGTCAGTGGCTGTAAATTATTTATAGTAAATTCATTGAGGTTTTGTTTGATGTGATGCCACCTTTTTTGACAACAGAAAAAAATTGAGATTTATCTTGGCTGTTTTAGAGGTAACTAAGCCGAGGAAAACAGAGAGAAAGTTGTGGGCAATGAAGTAACTGATGCAAAGAAAGAAATTCATCCATGCTCTTTACTTAAGGAACTGTGAGCTTGATTATTTTCATGATTACCTAAGAATGGATGAAAATGCTTTGTGGAGCTGCTGAATGTCATGAAAACATTTTTAATGAAAAAGAACAGTTACGAGAGAGAGACTGGAAGCTGCAAGGAGAGGCTGTTAGAAACATTGTGGTTTATAGCCTCTGGAAGAAGTTAAAGGATCTCGGATTCACTGCTGTTGTTTCTCCACAATTATTGTCCAGAATGATTTCTAAGACCTGCAACATGATTTATAGTTGCCTGAGGAAATATATCAAGATAAATTAAAACAAATACCAAAAAGAAATATATAATATTCAGGTAAACAATATTATTGTCGTTTGTAGCATAAATAATCATAATAAATAATAGTAATGAAGCAGAAGGTATCTCTATAAATTATCTCATAACGCCTTTATCTTCCTTACTATCTGCCACATTAGCCATTTTAAAAAGCATATCTGTTCATGCACACAAACTGCAGATGATCGTTTCAGGAAGTTGGTCGGACAGCGTTACGCATAGCACAATTTGTTGAGTGAAGTGGTGGTGGTCGGAGGGAGGTGTGTGTTGGGTATCAGACAATCAGACCCAACTGACCACCTGACAAGAAAAATTGGTTGGGAAGCCCCTGCACACATCCAATTTATTGGAAGGCTGATTATAAATTGGTACACGTGTAGGGCCCACGCTAAAATAGCAGCAGCCAGTTAACATACTTCTTCACTATTAGATAATGTTTGTGTTCCCCACTCCCCACATTCCATTGCCTCCTTCCTCCTCTCTGCCCTCTGATCCCCAATCCCCAGCCCCCCCATTTTGGCTGTTCCTTACTTTCACCTGTAATTTTGTCCATATAATGTAGTAGCCTGTGCCAATACTCACTTGGTGTACTATTTTGGCCTTTATATTATTATACTGTTAATCTTTGAAGTTAATATAAGGTTTATTTGTCCAGAGCTTCTTTGTGTCTACTTCAGTATGCTTAAGGACAGTGTATCAGTTTGTGTATAGTTGACAGACTTTACTCAACATCTGTATAACGTGAATAGTACAATATGTTTGTCGGTCACTCAGGGGGTTCAGGGATTTATACTCACGTCTTTAGTGCCCAATACATTCAGCAAATCATTACATAATATTTATTGTTTTGCACCAATATCAAATTGAGATATTGCAATGTGTGTTTTTCATGTAGGTATATAACCATAAAAGTGTCACATATCTTTGAAAATAACAATATTTGTCCAGATACAAGCTCTCTTTTGATGATTTATCGACTGTTTAGTCTTAAGTTGTCTGATGCTGACCTATAAAGCCAAAAATGTGTTAAATATAAAAGAAGTATTGATGTGAACATTAATTCTTTATATTTCAGTTTTAATATGTCTATGTTCCTCCATGTGCCCATGGATTATTACATAAATGTTTTTCTAGTATGTTTGGTCTACAAGTCTGAGATAAATTTGTTCAAAAATTCAGCAGCTTGCTGTCAGTGGAGTTAGTGTTAATACATATTTATAGCATCTTCTTTTTAAAAAAAAAAAAAAAAAAAGTTGTAAAAAATGCAGATAATATATACTTTGAGTCATGCAAATTTTGTGGTACTATAGTATGTTTTTTTGGATTTAATTATACCATTATGAAGCATTCTATGTAATAATCATCTGATTATTCATCAATTTAAAAATTTTCTTTTAGTAATGTTAATTAAGATATTCACTTGCAAAATACAGCACTTGCATTATGGAAAATTTCGTAATGTTTTCATAACATCAGCTGGGTTTTTGTGATTTCTGTGTGGAAAATATGCAAATAAAAGTAATCTATTATGTACAGATGATGGTAATTGCAGTGAAGTTTTCAGGTGTACAACTGCATTCACAAGTGTAAAACACTGCGTTACAGTAAGAATCTTACCTTAAATCAACCAAACCATTACTGTTGTCACATTCCTTGGGTCCACTCATCTGCCATCATACATGACAAAAATTACAAAACTGGAGATTCTAGTATGGAAACAACAAATATGAGAAAAGGCAACTACTCACTTGCAGGGCAGGGTACTGATAGTTTTCCTTCATTAGTAAAGACTGTAATCTAACAGTTTGACATCCTTTTTTTCCATTGCAGCATACTTTAAAACTACTGACAAATGCATGTGACATTCCATTTGTGAGTACTGTGATATGCTGTGTGTTCTCTGTGCTGACAGAAAACAAATCATGATATACGTTTCCCCAAATACCCAGATATTTAGCACCTTCACCGTTTTTTTAACTCTCATTGTGCTAATATTCTGCTTCACTGCTTTGCACACTTTGTGCTGCTTATCATTGACGTTGCAAACTGGAAGTAATGTAAAATACAACAAAATCAGTTCGATTTACTAAACTTTTGGAAGCTTTCGCCCACTGTGTTTTTTAAAGTTGTTTATGTGTTGAAGTCATTTATTAAATTTAGTCAGCTGATAGGTATTCCTGCTTAAAGGAAGTCCTTCTAACAAAGGAATCACATCCAGAGGAGGTAAATAGAGAAGGAATTAGCACATGTCATAAAAATGTAAGAGGTATCAGAGATAAAGTTAGTGAACTGCTTATAGATGCTGACTCTCCAATAATTGGTATATTGGAGCACCGCTTAAATAATTTGACAATTGAGAGTTGGAGCAAATGACCAAAGCACTAAAGGAGGCTGCCAGCAAATTTGGGCGAAACATAAACGAAACCAAGACAGAGTCCCTCGTTATGACGTGTGGTCATTGTCAGACTGCTGATAATGTACAATCATTGCAGGTTGGGGACCAGTCCTACAAGAGAGTACATGAATTCAAATACCTAGGGGCACTTTTCACTGAGAACTCGTCATGTGAAGCAGAGATCAATGCCAGAATACAAGCAGGAAACCAATCTAACCACATCCTAGCACACAGCTTCAGTCCAGATATCTCTCCATCAGTTCAAGATCCAACTGTACAAAACCCTGATCCAGCCTGTTTCTATATGGCTGTGAGACATGAAGTATCCGGAAACAGGACTTCCACAAGCTCCTTGTTTTTGAGAGAAAAGTGCCTCAGAAGATCTTCGGTCCGGTTCTGGATGCAGATACAGGGGAATGGAGGATCAGATACAACCAAGAGCTTGAGGAACTATACCAACAGCCGAACATAGCAGGAACTGTCAAAGCCAAATGAATGCAGTGGGCCGCCCATGTGGCCCGGATAGAGGATCACAGATGGCCTCGGAAGCACTTTAGTCCGGTCAAATTGCAGATATACCTTGCAAAAGGTGGGGTAGAAGATTTCATTTTTTTAACTTGTTCATATTGTTGGAAAGATTACAAAACCAAGTTTTGGCAACAAAATTTCTCTTGGGAAAACTTTCTGCAGTCAAAAAACTTCGAAAATTTCGGACTTTTTTCAGTTTTTCAAAATATCTCAGTTTCATTTGCTCCTATCGCTTTAACGTCTATTTTCTTTTTTAAAGAGCACAAAATTCTCTACAAATTTGATTCTTACCATTTTTTTCTACTCCCAGTATCTAAGGCGCTACAGCGCGTCAAAAAATACCAATTTTTCAAATTTTGAGCATAGTGGCAAGATACCTTATTTTTGAACACTATTTTTTCAGTTTCTGTTTGTGTAGTATAAATACATTATACATCATGCTATATGTTGGAATTTACCACCTCACTTTCAGGTATTCAATTTCTCTGTATGCAACATGAGGATTGCTGGGCAACCAACTATTGTGATTCTTACATCACTACCTGAAGTTCACTATGGGCCACCTCAGCCCTGTTATTTGTAAAACTATAAATATAAAAATGCATCATTAACACACACACACACACACACACACACACACACACACACACACACAAATAAATTGTCTCAGGAAACTGAACTATTATTAGTGCAATAGGCAACCTAATTAGGTAGGTAATTATTCTTGTGTATAAAGGCCACACAGTTGACATTAAAAATAAGTAGCTTTATTACAATTAAAATGCATTGTCAGTTACTAAAAAATGTTGACAGTTCTGGGTTTGTAATACTTGTAATATCGCACTTTAGTGCACTTGACACAGGCATGAGCATCACTTCTAACGTTTTGATGGGCCAGGTTCCTCAGTGTCACCAGAAATACTTTGAGTTACGGATTCAGGGTCTGTACATAGAGTTGATCCCAAATTGACCTCTTCTTTAAACAGCGAGTCAGCCTCAGCAAGTTCGTTGATTTCGTCAGCGGTTTCCTCAACATCCTCCATAACATCTTCTTCACTGTCTTCATATAAAAATTGTGGCACGTTTTCGCAGTGGACCCCAATACATTTCTTGCAAATTGAAGAACATTTCAAACCCGCTTTTCTGCAGGAGCACGCTTCGCCACAGTTCAGCTGGCATGAGCATGAAACAATGTGAAGAAGTGCTTCAGGTGCTGGATCTTGGCTCATTATAACGAATATTGGACCGTGGTCACTGTGATTCCAGACCCATTTCTCAGGAGGTTTCCAGTTTCCCATCCAACTTTGGACTTTTTGGTAAGTCCGCAACGAATGATGTTGTGCAGCATCTTGTGTAGGTGGCAACCGTCCAAGATTCAGTTTGCTTTTTGTGGCAGACTTGGCGAATAGCTCGTACCGCAAATGGTCTTGTGTGTGGGAACTGCTGACACCTCCACTATACAATGCGATAGTCACCTGTTCTCCTGCTGTTATTATTTCTTCACTGGTAGCATGTGGTTTATTGAATGTGGAAAGTTCTGAGGTTAGGTGTTCATTTTTCGCAACATTATTGCAGCACTTAATTTTTCCTTGACCAAAAAAAGCGGATGTTGCACCACATCCGCTAAAGGCGTGAGTGAACAGAATACATTCACTGTCAAACTTGTAAGATGCAGTGGAAAACCACTTGTCTTCTGCATTTCCTCTTCCTGGCTTAAGAAACATAAGTTTTCAATGCCTTGCCCCAAACCGGTCATGAGCAAAAGCAGATCAGCATCATATCCTACAATGACAACACTTCCAAAATCTTTGGTTCTTGAAATGGCAGATGTTACAATCATAACGTCAGCATCTTCTTGTGCCTGGCTTTGAAGCTGTTTCAGCTATCACCACATCGTCACCATATTTCTGGAAAAGGCGAGCCTTGACAGTTCGAATATCAGGACGAGATGATGTGGGTATTTGCTCTAACAGATCGTCCATAGAAAACACATTCTTCCGTATTGGTTTCCAGGTAGGCAAATATAGCCTTCATGCCTTCATCTACTTGTGTTGCAGGTTGGTAACCTCGATTCTGTCCAGTAGCTGAAACACGGAAGAACTTTCTGTAGCAAAATCTGTGGTATCGCCCATCTGCAGCAACCAAATCATTTACATTTTGAATCCGCTCTATCACTTGTTGACCAAATTCATCACCACGTCGTTTAGCCTGTTCTAATACTGTCGATTGCACTTCCAATTTCATTACTTTGTAAACAAAATTTCGTTTGGCATATGGCAATCTTAACTGCTTGGTTAAAAAGTCATCAGAATTCCCTTTTGCAAATAAGAAGCATTTCTCTTTGAAATTGAACTGACCTTTTTCCTGCGACCGACATAGCACGCCTGTTGGTTCCTGAGGATGTGCAGGTGGTCGCTCATGTCGGCACCAATGATGTGTGTCGCTATGGATCGGAGGAAATCCTCTCTGGTTTCCGGCGGCTATCTGATTTGGTGAAGACTGCCAGTCTCGCTAGCGGGATGAAAGCAGAGCTCACCATCTGCAGCATCGTCGACAGGACTGACTGCGGACCTTTGGTACAGAGCCGAGTGGAGGGTCTGAATCGGAGGCTGAGACGGTTCTGCGACCGTGTGGGCTGCAGATTCCTCGACTTGCGCCATAGGGTGGTTGGGTTTCGTGTTCCGCTGGATAGGTCAGGAGTCCACTACACGCAACAAGCGGTTACACGGGTAGCAGGGGTTGTGTGGCGTGGGCTGGGCGGTTTTTTAGGTTAAATGGCCTTGGCCAAGTACAGAAAGGGCAACAGCCTCAACGGGTGCGGGGCAAAGTCAGGACATGCGGGGACCAAGCAGCAATCGGTATTGTAATTGTAAACTGTCGAAGCTGCATTGGTAAAGTACCGGAACTTCAAGTGCTGATAGAATGCACCGAAGCTGAAATCGTTATAGGTACAGAAAGCTGGCTGAAGCCAGAGATAAATTCTGTCGAAATGTTTACAAAGTTACAGACGGTGTTTAGAAAGGATAGATTGCATGCAACCGGTGGTGGAGCATTCGTCGCTGTTAGTAGTAGTTTATCCTGTAGTGAAGTAGAAGTGGATAGTTCCTGTGAATTATTATGGGTGGAGGTTACACTCAGCAACCGAGCTAGGTTAATAATTGGCTCCTTTTACCGACCTCCCGACTCAGCAGCATTAGTGGCCGAACAACTGAGAGAAAATTTGGAATAAATTTCACATAAATTTTCTCAGCATGTTATAGTCTTAGGTGGAGATTTCAATTTACCAGATATAGACTGGGACACTCAGATGTTTAGGACGGGTGGTAGGGACAGAGCATCGAGTGACATTATACTGAGTGCACTATCCGAAAATTACCTCAAGCAATTAAACAGAGAACCGACTCGTGGAGATAACATCTTGGACCTACTGGTAACAAACAGACCCGAACTTTTCGACTCTGTAAGCGCAGAACAGGGAATCAGTGATCATAAGGCCATTGCAGCATCCCTGAATATGGAAGTAAATAGGAATATAAAAAAAGGGAGGAAGGTTTATCTGTTTAGCAAGAGTAATAGAAGGCAGATTTCAGACTACCTAACAGATCAAAGCGAAAATTTCTGTTCCGACACTGACAATGTTGAGTGTTTATGGAAGAAGTTCAAGGCAATCATAAAATGCGTTTTAGACAGGTACGTGCTGAGTAAAACTGTGAGGGACGGGAAAAACCCACCGTGATACAACAACAAAGTTAGGAAACTACTGCAAAAGCAAAGAGAGCTTCACTCAAAGTTTAAACGCAGCCAAAACCTCTCAGACAAACAGAAGCTAAACGATGTCAAAGTTAGCATAAGGAGGGCTATGCGTGAAGCTTTCAGTAAATTCGAAAGTAAAATTCTATGTACCGACTTGACAGAAAATCCTAGGAAGTTCTGGTCTTACGTTAAATCAGTAAGTGGATCGAAACAGCATATCCAGACACTCCGGGATGATGAAGGCATTGAAACAGAGGATGACACGCGTAAAGCTGAAATACTAAACACCTTTTTCCAAAGCTGTTTCACAAAGGAAGACCGCACTGCAGTTCCTTCTCTAAATCCTCGCACAAACAAAAAAATGGCTGACATCGAAATAAGTGTCCAAGGAATAGAAAAGCAACTGGAATCACTCAGCAGAGGGAAGTCCACTGGACCTGACGGGATACCAATTCGATTCTACACAGAGTACGCGAAAGAACTTGCCCCCCTTCTAACAGCCGTGTGCCGCAAGTCTCTAGAGGAACGGAAGGTTCCAAATGATTGGAAAAGAGCACAGGTAGTCCCAGTCTTCAAGAAGGGTCGTCTAGCAGACGTTCAAAACTATAGACCTATATCTCTGACGTCGATCTGTTCTAGAATTTTAGAACATGTTTTTTGCTCGAGTATCATGTCGTTTTTGGAAACCCAGAATCTACTATGTAGGAATCAACATGGATTCCAGAAACAGCGATCGTGTGAGACCCAACTCGCTTTATTTGTTCATGAGACCCAGAAAATATTAGATACAGGCTCCCAGGTAGATGCTATTTTCCTTGACTTCCGGAAGGCGTTCAATACAGTTCCGCACTGTCGCCTGATAAACAAAGTAAGAGCCTACGGAATATCAGACCAGCTGTGTGGCTGGATTGAAGAGTTTTTAGCAAACAGAACACAGCATGTTGTTTTCAATGGAGAGTCGTCTACAGACGTTAAAGTAACCTCTGGCGTGCCACAGGGGAGTGGTATGGGACCATTGCTTTTCACAATATATATAAATGACCTAGTAGATAGTGTCGGAAGTTCCATGCGGCTTTTCGCGGATGATGCTGTAGTATACAGAGAAGTTGCAGCATTACAAAACTGTAGCGAAATGCAGGAAGATCTGCAGCGGATAGGCACTTGGTGCAGGGAGTGGCAACTGACCCTTAACATAGACCAATGTAATGTATTGCAAATACATAGAAAGAAGGATCCTTTATTGTATGATTATATGATAGCAGAACAAACACTGGTAGCAGTTACTTCTGTAAAATATTTGGGAGTATGCGTGCGGAACGATTTGAAGTGGAATGATAATATAAAATTAATTGTTGGTAAGGCGGGTACCAGGTTGAGATTCATTGGGAGAGTCCTTAGAAAATGTAGTCCATCAACAAAGGAGGTGGCTTACAAAACACTCGTTCGACCTATACTTGAGTATTGCTCATCAGTGTGGGATCCGTACCAGATTGGGTTGACGGAGGAGATAGAGAAGATCCAAAGAAGAGCGGCGCGTTTCGTCACAGGGTTATTTGGTAACCGTGATAGCGTTACGGAGATGTTTAACAAACTCAAGTGGCAGACTCTGCAAGAGAGGCGCTCTGCATCGCGGTGTAGCTTGCTCGCCAGGTTTCTGGATGAGGTATCGAATATATTGCTTCCCCCTACTTATACCTCCCGAGGAGATCACGAATGTAAAATTAGAGTAGAGCGCGCACGGAGGCTTTCAGACAGTCGTTCTTCCCGCGAACCATACGCAACTGGAACAGGAAAGGGAGGTAATGACAGTGGCACGTAAAGTGCCCTCCGCCACACACCGTTGGGTGGCTTGCGGAGTATAAATGTAGATGTAGAAGTAGATGTAGAAGGCTAGCTGCTATCATTCCCTTATTAATGTACTTCTTGTAGCATGCTTCACGCAACATCACTTCACTGAGCGTTTTCAAAAACGGGTGTGGGCAGACTCACTGCGTTTAGCACTACAATCGATAAGATTGCTCAGTCCTTTCTTTTTCACAAATGGTTCAAATGGCTCTGAGCACTATGGGACTTAACATCTTAGGTCATCAGTCCCCTAGAACTTAGAACTACTTAAACCTAACTAACCTAAGGACATCACACACATCCATGCCCGAGGCATGATTCGAACCTGCGAGCGTAGCGGCTGCGCGGTTCCAGACTGAAGCGCCTAGAACCACACGGCCACACCGGCCGGCTTCTTTTTCACATTGCGTCCACCACTCACCACAGTTTTTTCACAAATGAAACACAAATTCATGTCAGACATACTCATTTTCGGCACCACAACATATACTGAATGGAAGCGACTCCAAACTGTAGGACCCTTATTGTTGTGTGCTAATAGCTGTCAGCGCACTGTGAACAATCACCAGAGATAATCGCCTTCCGCCCTCCAAAGAATAAATACGTTTTTGTCCGCTAAAGAACAATTCCTACATCCTTTTTCGTATAACTGATCATTAACGTCAATCAACTGTAGAAAATGTACGGCACCTGCATGCAATCGTATTACATATTGTAACATAAATAAACTTCACGCAATCCGACGTGAATGTGTTCGTAGTTACTGAATATGATGCTGTTTGTCCTGGCCCTGCAGCAGAGTGAGATGGTAAATTCCAATGAATAACATGATGAGTAATATGTTTATACTACACAAATAGAAACTGAAATAACAGTGTTCAAAAATTAGGTAATTTGCCACTTTGCTCGAAATTTGAAAAATTGGTATTTTTTGACACGCTGTAGCGCCTTAGATACTGGGAGTAGAAAAAAATGGTAAGAATCAAATTTGTAGAGAATTTTGTGCTCTTTAAAAAAGAAAATAGATGTCAAAGCGATAGGAGCAAATGAAACTGAGATATTTTGAAAAAACTGAAAAAAGTCTGAAATTTTCGAAGTTTTTTGACTGCAGAAAGTTTTCCCAAGAGAAATTTTGTTGGCAAAACTTGGTTTTGTAACCTTTCCAACAATATGAACGAGTTAAAAAAATAAAATCTTCTACCCCACCTTTTGCAAGGAACAGGCTTTCTTTCTGACAGTTTTACTGGACTACCTGGATTTCACACCTACAGGAAAGAGACCGCCAGGGAGACCCAAGAAGTGTTGGAGGGATGGACTCCATGAAGATTTAAGCCAAGTGTCAATAGATGTCGACGGATAGCAGCAATGGACAGAATACAGTGTAGGAGGAAACTTGTAGATGCGTGCGGTCCACTGGCCTAATCACGTCGTCGTAGTAGTAGTAGTAGTAGTAGTCGTAGAGGCTTTCCTTACCAGGATACAGATTAGCTGGCTGTTTTTCGAGCAGTTCTTTGTGGAGTAGGGGAGTGGCCATGTACATAAAAAACAGTATTCCGTAGATGTATCATGGTACTGCACTGAACAAGTATTTGAATGTTGTGCAGGGGCAGTTGAATTTAGAGAAACTAAACTTCTAATTGTTGTTGTTTATAGATCCCCAAACTCGTGACTTCAGAGCATTTTTGCTCAAGCTAGAGAGGGTTCTTGGTTCATTTTATAGTACGTACGTACCAAAAGTTAGTTATATGTGGTGACTTCAGTATTAATTTTGTATGTGATTGTGCTAGAAAAAGGATGCTGGGACATCTCCTAAATTCATATGATCTAATGCTGGCTGTGTTTTTTTCCAGCCAGGGTGCAGGGGAAAAGTAACACAGCCATAATAATATTTTCATTGATTCTTCATTACTAAATTGGCATTCTCTTAGTAAAAAAGGTGAATGGCCTTTCAGACCATGATGCACAAATTTTAGCACTGAAAGGTTGTGGTACTCAAAAATTACACGGTATGTCGAAAAACTAATCCAATGGCAATAGAGAGTTTTTTAAACCTCATTGAGGAACAAAAGTAGCAGGATGTTCATAGTGTCGATAACATAGTGCAGTGGCCCGGTGTAATGTTAAGCTCTCTCTATACAGCTTAAGCATTTTCGTGGACGTACTTGTTGAAGAATGCTGGTTCTGCTTTCTTGTAGCGCCAATGTCTTCGGCTAGCACCGGACACTTCTCCGAAGATTTCACTGCTAGGAAGGGGAAATTTTCAGTCTTTCACTCTCTTGCTCTCTCTCTTCTTATTTAAAAAATACGGAACTCTTGGAATATCATTCAATGCACCAGAACATATTTATTTCCACTTTGTACAAAAAAACAACTAAACTTTATGACTTAAGCCCACACATTACCGTGCACCCAGAATCAATTAATTACACATTTTTGAACACAATTAATACATAAGCTTTTATTGTGGTTGACTATCCACGTCCAGTCCACGTACTCTCAACAACAGTTCAACGTCTAATAAACAGTCACTATTTCGAGTCTCTCCATTTATTTTTTAACAGTACAATTCTACATTACTCTTTGCAGCCAGCCATGGAGCTTCCGGGCTGTATTTGCTTATTCTTGGCAGGTTGCGCTGAACACTTGCCAGCGCCGACGAATTATCTCCCTTCCAGTTTCGCCTGCACAAACAATAAATAGGTGCAGTATCCCATGCTCATCCTTATGCCCTGCTTTAAAATAACGAGTGTTCGAAACGGCTGGAACTCAAGTGTCTCCAGACTTTTGTAAAATTCTGGGGGCACTACAATAGGTGACAAATGTAATGCTTTCCTTAACACATTTCTCATGCTCTTTGAAAGCTGCTTTCCATTAGAACATTCTAAACAGGTTACTAACAGTAAAAGGCAGCCTGGGTGGGTGACTAGTGGGATAAGAATATCATGTAGAACAAAGTGGGATTTGTATCAAAATGTTAGAAGCTATCATTGCCCATTTCAAACGGTGTTGTAAGTTGCTTAAAAATGTTAATAGGAAGGGAAAGGGTAGAACAGCTAATTCACAGGATAAAATTAAAACCATATGCCCAGGAAGTGTCTGATCAGCAGCACAAGGTTGGTGATATAAAGTCAGTTTGTAGTAAAAATATTTCTGTTGCTGATAGATAGATATATGTCATCATCATCAGTTATCTGCAATATTAGCAGGTCCTTTGCCTCTCCATTTTCTGTGATCCATTGCTTCCTTCTTAAGGCTGCTGTATGTTGTACCATTGTACCGTCCATCATGTCATCCAGTATCTGGAATCTCTTCTTTCCTCACTTCCTTTTCCCTTCTACATAACCTTCTAAAACTGTTTTTATCAGTCCGTCATTCTTTCTTAATATGTGCCCAATCCAATTTCTTTTTCTTCTCTTTATTACATCTAGTAACTGTCTTTTCTCTTCCACTCTTCTCAGTACCTCTTCATTTTTTACTCTGTCCATCCAACTTATTCTTTCCATCTTCCGCCATGTCCAGATCTCAAAAGCCTCCAGCCTTTCTCTGTCTTTTTTCCTCTAGTCCATGTTTCAGTGCCATATAGAAGAACACTCCATACAAGACATTTTATGAGTCTCTTTCTGAGTTCTCTGTCCAGACCGCTGCAGAAGATTCTCCTTTTCTTATAAAGCGCCTCTTTTGCCATTGCTATCCTTGTTTCAATTTCTGTGGTGCACTTCCAGTCGGTGTCTATCCTGCTTCCAAGATACTTAAAATTTTGCACCTGTTCTAGTGTTTCTCCATTCAGCACAATTTTTATTTCCTTATTTCCTCCTATTGCCAATACTTTTGTTTTATTTGTGTTAATTTTCATTCCATATTTTTTTTCCGTTAGTTGCAATGGTGTCCACCAAATCCTGTAATTCTTTTTCCCCTGTGGCTAGAAGGAGCATGTCATCAGCAAATCTCAAGCACCCTACTCTTCTTCCTCCAATTTCTACTCCTTTGTCATCTAATGAGCATTGGTCAATCATATTTTCCAAGTACAGGGTGAAAAGAGTAGGTGATAAACAGCATCCTTGTCTTACTCCTTTCGCTAGTCTGATCCAGTTTGTACTTTCTCCTCTCACTTTAACTGAAACTTTTTGATTAAGGTATAATGAGTTTATAAGTCTTCTGGTTTTCCAGTCCACTCTCTTTTCCCTCATAATAGTCGCCAGCTTGTCCCAAACCACATTGGCAAATGCCTTTTCTAAATTGATGAAGCACATATATAGGTCTCTTCCTTTTTCAATAAGCCTGTCTCCAAAGATTCGTAGGAGCCCTATTGCATCTCTGGTGCCCGTATTCCGTCTAAAGCCAAACTGCTCCTCGCTGAGATTCTCCTCTATTACTTTTTCGAGTCTCTTATTAATTATTCTTAACATCACTTTGGCTGCATGTGAAATGAGGCTGATTGTCCTGTGCTCGCTGCATTTCTTGGTTCCTTGTTTTTTCGGTAATGGAATCATTACTGTTGTCAAAAAGTCCTCAGGCCATTCACCACTGTCATATATTTTATTACATAACCTCAATATTTCTCTTATTTCATTGTGGTTCAAGCATTTTAGTATTTCTCCCGGTATTGTATCTGTACCTACTGCTTTGCCATTTTTCATTGCAGCAATGGCAGACTTTACTTCTTCCATTATGATGGTCGGTCCTTTCTCTTCATCACTTACACTGTTGTGTGATTCAAGTTCCAGAGTTTCTGGTTTGCTATTTGTGTCATATAGCTCTTTTATATATTCTTCCCATCTCTGGAGGACATAGTCACGATCTTTGTACACTACTTCTTCGTTTTTACTCAAAATTTCCATAGTAGCACTTCCTGCTCTGTTTTGTTCCCATGTCATAGTCTTTACTCTGTTGTATAGTAAGTCGTATCTTCCCTTCCTGTCCAGTTCTTCAATTTCATCACATTCCTCTTTTAGCCATTTTTTCCTAGCCTGCTCTGTTTCTCTTCGCAGTTCGTTATTTAATCTTCGGTATATCTTTCTTGCATCTTCAGTGTTCTTGTTTTTCAATTTTCTTCTCTCCTCCATCTTGGAAATCATTTCTTGTGTGACCCATGGTTTTTTTGACCTTTTCCCTTTTACATATCCTATATTTTGCTGTCCTGCTTTAATGATTCCTTCTTTCAGCATATTCCAGTACTCGTTGGCATCATCAGGTGCTTCTTTGTCTCGTAATGTGTTTAGAAAGTCCCGAGACAGCATTTCTGTAATTTGTTCTTTGTTGGACCTTATCTTCTCTAGATCCCACTTCTTCACCATTGTCGCCTTTTACAGTTTTTTCATTCTTATTTCTATTTCTGCCATAAGTAAGTTGTTGTCACTATTAATATCTGCACCTGGTAATGTGTGCACCTTCTTGATTCCATTCCTTTATCTTTCTTCTGCCAGTATAAAATCGATTTGATTTCTGTATTTATCCCCTGGTGATTTCCAAGTGTAGAGCCTCCTCTTATGGTTCTTGAACCATGTGTTTGCCGCTATCAGCTGCCTTTCCCTGCAGAAGTCAATTAACCATTCACCTCTGACATTTCTCATTCCAAGACCATGACTGCCTACTATGTTTCCCTCTTTCCCTTCTCCCACAATGGTGTTCCAGTCTCCCATTACTATTTTGCAGCATTTTTTATTTTCGTCCATTATTCTCTCTATTACATTGTATGTTTCCTCTACAATTTGGTCATCATGTTCTGAAGTTGGCATATATGTACAATATTTAAAATCACTTTCTGAGCATTGCTGCTGCTGAATTAAATAAAATTGTAGTTTCTACAGGGAATCATATAAATCTCTTGGAAAATGCCTTTCTGAGATTGATGTCTGAAATACTCCTCTGTGATACTGGCAAGGGGGAGATTGGGTCAATAATTAAATCACTGAAGACTAAGGACTCTCATGGATATGATGGAGTGCCTAGCAGAATATTGAAGTACTGTGTTCCACATGTTAGTCCTATACTTAGCCAGATTTGTAATTTTTCCTTGAAGAATGGTCGGTTTCCTGAATGATTAAAGCACTCAGTAGTAAAGCTACTTCATAAAAATGGAGAAAGGAATAATGTAGACAATTTAGATCTATTTCTATGCTATTAGTATTTGCTAAAGTTATTGAAAAGGCTGTGTATGTAAGGATAAGTGATCATTTTATTTCTCATAAATTACTATAAAATGTACAGTTCGGTTTTAGAAGTGGTTTAGCAACTAAAAATGCTTTATTCTCTTTTCTCTGTGAGGTACTGGATGGATTAAACAAAAGGTTTTGAATGCTAGTCATCTTTTTTGATTTAACGAAGGCATTTGATTGTGTTGATCACAAAATATTGCTCCAAAAGTTGGACCATTATGGAATACGTGGAGTAGCTCACAATTGGTTCACCTCTTACTTTAGCAAGAGACAGCAAAATGTCATTATCCAGTGTTGAGATTGGCTACGATATGGGGTCTGAGAGGGGGGGGGGGTATGGTCAAATGGGGGGGGGGGGGTGGCCGAGATATCAGTGCTGGGGGGGGGGGGGGGCACTCCTGTTTCTTATTTATATAAATGATATGCCCTCTAGTATAACAGGTGATTCTAAAATATTTGTATGTGCTGATGACATGATGACATGAGCTTGGCAGTAAGGGGGGGGGGGGTATGGTCAAATGGGGGGGGGGGTGCCCGAGATATCAGTGCTGGGGTGGGGGCACTCCTGTTTCTTATTTATATAAATGATATGCCCTCTAGTATAACAGGTGATTCTAAAATATTTGTATGTGCTGATGACACGAGCTTGGCAGTAAAGGATGTTGTGTGTAACATTGGCACAGTTCATGACAGAAGTTCATAGCTTGTAGAAAATAAGCTAACTCTAAATCACAGTAATACTCAGTTTTTACAGTTTCTAACACACAATTCAGCAAAACTCGACATTTTAATTTCACAGAATGGGCATATGATAAGTGAAACTGAGCAGTTGAAATTTCTAGGTGTTCAGATAGATAGTAAACTGTCGTGGAAAACCCACATTCAGGATCTTGTTCAAAGACTTAATGCTACCATTTTTAGTATTCAAATGGTATCTGAAGTGTTAGTTCAACATGACAAATAGTCAGCTTTACTTATTTTCATTTGATTATGACATATGGTATTATATTCTGGGGTAATTCTTCCCAGTCTCAGAAGATATTTTTGGCACAGAAATGGGTGGTTTGGGCAGTAAGTGGCATAAGTTCACAAACCTCTTGTATATCACTGTTCATTAATTTGGGTGTTCTGACATTGGCATCTCAATATATATATTCTTTACTGTTGTCTCTTGTTAACAATATCAGCTTATTCCCAAGAATTAGAAACTTCCATTCAGTTAATACTAGGCACAAATTTAATCTGCATTTGGGTCGCGCTTCCTTGACACTTGTGCAGAAGGGTGTGCAGTATACTGCTGCATCCATTTTTGATAAGTTACCACAAGAATTGAAAAATCTTAGCAGTAATCCACACGCTCTCAAATCAAAACTGAAGAGTTTCCGCATGGGTCACTCGTTCTATTCTGTCAAGGTGTTCCTTGAAGAATCGAGCTGATTCCTGCATTATATTGTTGATTGTGTTTAGATAAACTTGTGGCTTGGTTTTTTTTTCTTCATAAACATTTTATTTTGTCTGTTATTACTTTTATGTTGTAATTTCATGTACTGACACATTCCATGACCTTGGAAATTTGCTACTCAATTTGATCCTATGGAACTAGACGCGTAAAATAAAAATAACTAAAATACATACTTGAATAAGAAAATTAACAACAGTTGTACTTCGTTAGTGTATCACACTGGTAAAGTATGATTTGCCAAGGTTTTTACAGAGACATGTAGGCTGGACAGTAATTACATGCAGAAGGAACAATACTCATTAATTAATTAAAGGCAAGCAGTGGTTGGGAAGGGAGTGAGACAAGGTTATAGCCTATCCGCGATGTTATTCAATCTGTATATTGAGCAAGCAGTAAAGGAAACAAAAGAAAAATCCAGAGTAGGTATTAAAATCCGTGGAGAAGAAATAAAAACTTTGAGGTTTGCTGATGACATCGTAATTCTGTCAGAGGGAGCAAAGGACTTGGAAGAGCAGTTGAACGGAATGGACAGTGTCTTGAAAGGAGGATATAAGATGAACATCAACAAAAGCAAAATGAGGATAATGGAATGTAGTCAAATTAAGTTGGGTGACGCTGTGGGAATTAGATTAGGAAATGAGGCACTTAACACTTTCAATACTGCCCACTTTACACCTGGCACTTGGCTGTGAACTGGCATATATAATGGATGTTTGAAATTAGATTGCAAAGAACAGAAAAATGTTAGGAATATGGTTCTTACATAATTTAAAAGGAAAATAGTAAGAGCTTTACATGAATGTGAGTTTATTTTACAATATAAAATACAAATGGGTGTTATAATTAAATAAAGAAAACAAAAAAAATGTCATGGACAAAAAAGTTTTACATGATCTCTCTCTTGAGTAATGCCATTCTACTGTATCTAAATTTTAAAAAAATATCACTGGAATGTCTAACTGCAGGTATCTGTAAACTAGAGTATTTTAATAGTTCAGATGTAATAGCCTTTGTGTGAAAATCCTGGAAACACTGTGGGACACAAAGGCCAATGCCACAGTCCTTGCACCACCATCTACTTTCCTTCCTGATGCGCTTACCGTCTCTTTCTCCCCCCTGTCTGAACATACTTTGCAATACCTAATAGTATTCACCTTGTTTGCAGTGGGTGGGACCTTCTCTGGATAGTGCCTTGCAAATTTGTGAGGATGAAGCAGCTTGTTGCTGAAAAATACTTCTGCACTTCTCAGCCAATTTCTTCCGCACTTTGTGAATTAAGTCTACTAGGGATACATTCTTCCTAGTATTCTCTTTTTATAAAATAAAACTGTTGACAGTTTACATGTTAAACAAGTGGAAAAACAGCTTTTTCCACCACTTCAAATTTTTCGGGCAAACGGATAATAGCTGGAGAACTGATCTGCTCTGTCAACCCCAGCTTTATTCTTATTGTAATCAATAATAGCGTCTGGCTTTACAATTTTAACCTTTGGCCCTCACTTGAATACTAGTGCTGGTAGACTTAATGCTTTGTGGAAAGACAAAAAACATCTCGTTTTGACTTCCACTTCTTTTGAAAACTATCTTATCTTTTTTTAGTTGTAGTGTTTTGAATATTCGTGGCAAACCTTTCTTGTTTTTCATTACAGTTCCCACTCCAAGAGTTTTATTTTCCCACAACAAGTCCAAAAGAGATGGACTGGTGTAGTACCCATCCATATAAATGCAATGTCCTTTGCCAAAGTACTGTGAACACAACCTTTTTACAAGACCCTGTATACTATTGTCAACATTCCCTGCAGAACCTGTATATACATCACAGTTTAGCATATAACCAGTTGATGAATCGCAGAGAGCATACAATTTTATTCCATATTTATTGGATTTGTTTTTCATGTATACTCTGAAGCCTATTCTACCACGAAAGGGACACATTGCCTCATCTGTTGTCAGATTCATGCCTGGGTGAAAACTACTTTTGCTTTTATTCACAAAGAAATAAAAAAAAAAGCCTCACTTTGTGAAGTGGATTGTGCTTTTCTTCGCCTCTGCGAATGAACGTAGCATTGTCATTCAAGTGTAATATTGACAATATAGCGCAAAATTGGTCGCGACTCAACGATTTACTTGCAAATCCTGTCTGCAAAAACGGGACTGTTGACCAATAATCACTGATTTTCGGCAATTTGATGATGCACATATGCAAAATATTCCTGAAAAACCAGTAAATCTCTTGCAATTTTACTGCAGACCACTTACGCCAAACAGAGTTTATTTTCAGGCAATCTTTGCGTTTCATTGTTGTAATAATGTTACCAGCGTACCAATTTGTTTCACTTTTGATGAGCTGAATAATGTCGTCATCAAAGAAATAACTAAAATATTGAAGCTCCTCAGTGGCATCTGAAAAATGTGATGTTACGCCGACTACTTCCTGGAAATCCGGCAGTACTGGCTGATCGTCTAGTTCCGACCAATCTTGCTCTTCGTGCTCAGTGAGGCACACATGACCAGGTACCACAGATGGTAACTGATGGTCTGTACCACTGTCTGCATAGAAAAAAAATGCTAAGATTGATACTAAGAAGTACTAAATGCAAGTGAAGTAATGAACACTACTCACAATACAAAATGCTGTAATGAAACTCTTCACTTTATAAACAATTGAGACACATACATACCTGAATCATCACTTGTACTTTCGTCTGGAGAGTACGAATCCTCTTTGTCAGAATCGTCAATTTCAGATCCTGCGTCTCCATAAAGAATATCTAAGATCTCGGCCTCCGTCAACTGGCTGCGCGCCATTTTCATGATTGTAAACACCTGTGAATGAACTGCAGATAACTTCGTCTTTGCAGTGCTCACAACCGCTCCCAGAATGAGATAGCCGATAAGTGCTGGCCACTTGCAGAAGAAGAATGAACTACCTCCACATTAGTTGATGAAACTTTTTTGGAGACCCGTTAAACGCGCTTACAGAGCCAAATAAAGGCTTGTCTGCAAGGACTATGGGCGCCGCCGCCAATGTCAGGGCGGCCGCGCCCGTATGGCGTATGGGCACCGTGCTGTAAGTGTTAAAGTAGTAAATGAGTTTTGCTATTAGGGGAGCAAAATCACTGATGATGGTCGAAGTAGAGAGGATATAAAATGTAGACTAGCAATGGCAAGGAAAGCGTTTCTGAAGAAGGGAAATTTGTTAACATCAAGTGTAGATTTAAGTGTCAGGAAGTCATTTCTGAAAGTATTTGAATGGAGTGTAGCCATGTATGGAAGTGAAACATGGATGATAAATAGTCTAGACAAGAAGGGAATAGAAGCTTTCGAAATGTGGTGCTTCAGAAGAATGCTGAAGATTAGATGGCTAGATCACATAACTAATGAGGAGGTATTGAATAGAATTGGGGAGAAGAGAAATTTGTGGCACAACTTGACTAGAAGAAGGGATCGGTTGGTATGACATGTTCTGAGGCGTGAAGGGATCACCAATTTAGTATTGGAGGGCAGCATGGAGGGTAAAAATTGTAGATTGAGACCAATAAATGAATACACTAAGCAGATTCAGAAAGATGTAGGTTGCAGTAGGTACTGGGAGGTGAAGAAGCTTGCACAGGATAGAGTAGCATGGACAGCTGCATCAAAACAGTTTCTGGACTGAAGACAACAACAACAAACAACAAAATGCCATCAAGAACAAAAATCTTCAGCAATGTGGAATCAGTAAAGTTGTACACTAACGTGAGACTAAGACATCATAAGAACCTAATCTGTATACTGTGTTAACAATAAACTAATTCTGTGCTGCACACATGATAAGAGTCTTTCCTTCTCTTCCATCCAGTAAGTCTCTGGTGACTTGAGGTTGTGGGTGACTTTTATGAGATCTACTCCTTTCCCTTTACCTATCCAGTCTTTTCTTTCACCCTCTTCCTTCCCCTTCAACCCTTCTGCCAGGAGGAGGAGTCGCTGGCTCTGAAAGCTTGCGTACATCAAACATTTTTGTGTGTTTTCTCCTGTTGCCACTCGGGAGTGGGTTTTTAATATATTCACTTACTTTATATTACCAAAAATAGATTATTTTCATTGTTTAAAAGACTTCTGGAAGATGTAGGATTATCCTCTTTACATAATATTCGTACTGCTCACATCTGCTGAAGAAATACTTCGTTTACTTTAGGTATACTCCCTCAAAGACAAGACAACAGAGAGAGAAAATGTGCAAAATAAACCAACAATCTTCTCGTTAGATCAACACAGCGAGCGATGCTTCCAAGGCTTCATACATTCAGTACATTAAGCTTAACTGAGCTTCTTGATTAGTTTATTCACGTGTTGCCTCCTTTTGAACTTGTTATCCAGCTGGAGCCCAAGGGATTTTAAACACTGGACTTCATTATAAAATAAGATTCTGCAAGGATAAAATTGAAATTGTTATCTATGGGCCACTTATAGGCCTGCTCAGCTGTCACCTGGTCTGTGTCTGTTATGGTTGAATTTGTACCCTTCATTAGTATGCTTGTGTTGTCAACAGCCATTAAAATTTTTGAACATCTATATAGTTTAGAAACAAGATTTGGCCCAGTACTGATATCTGTGGCACTCACATGTTATGTTCCACCACTCTACAGTTATTTTCATGCCAGAGATACTCTGTTAATAAGACAAACTGCTTCCTGTTAAGGTGGTGAGATTCCATCCATGTAAGATGGGTACCATTAATGCCATAACACTTTACTTGACTGAGTACGATTTTGTGATCCACACTCTCAAAGTCTGTCAGGAAATGTGCTCTGATTCATTGATTGATTACAAAGATAGACTGAAGGTAATCTTGTCAGTCAGCACAAGATTTTTATGTTCTGCTAGAAACACCATCATTGCCAGCAGAATTTCTACTTTGTAGTGACCTTATGAATTATGTAATCTCCTTAGGGATTGTATTTTTTAAACTAATGTCCGTGGATGATGCATGCACTGTTCGCACAAGTAAATCTAACAAATCTTTATTCCATTCTTTATTACTGGCTGTAGTGTTTGCAGCCACCACTGATGGTAACGGAGTTTCACATCGTGACTACTGATTGTTGTCTGAATTACATAGTGATCTCTCTTCCTAACACAAGATACTTCAATCCCAGGAGTTATCCATCCTTTACCCTTGCTTCTGTTCAATTTTGTACTTACTTGTTTTAGGAAAAACAGTACTTGGAAGTGTTGTATTATTTTCTGTTAACAATGCCTGCTGCATGAATTTTTCCCCGGCATTCTTCTCGTAATTTCTCTCTGAACATAGTGATGGAGTCATTGTTTATGATTCTGTGTTACAATACTTTCCTTGTATGAGCTTTACCAAACTGGTCAGGAAATTATATTGTTAACATTTAGTGATCATGGGCAGATAAACCATAAGATATTGGTTTTACAGCTAAATCACTGCAGGTTGTTGGGTTTAAAAACAAATGCTGTAGCTGTTGCAGTATGTCTTTCAATCCTCATAGGGAATTTTGCTGAGGACAATAATTCAGACTTGGACATCAGCAACTCTCAGTACTAACTGAGGGCACAATCTGACAGAAAATCAATGATAAAGTCTCCACAAACAATGATTTTCCTTTTACATCTGCATAACCTTATTAAAGCTATTTCCAGCTGTTTTAAGAAGCTTAAGATACTTCCTACTAGTAGGGTCATTGTCATTAATAGAATTGTATGTAACTAAATGGAAAGCACTTGGAGCTTTTGAAACTACAGGTTCCTTCCCGAAGGTAAAAGAGAAGGGGAAAGATGAGCAAGCTACCGTGGTGTGTTTGGTGGAATTCTTATTTGTACTTCTGTAATATGAAAATTTGCAGTATACATGTTGCCACACATCAGAGATCTTTTCAAAATGCTTTGTTTTTTGCTGGGTTTTGTTTTGTAAAGTGCTGGGAAGTTGTAAGCCAGTGTATAAGACCTTTACCATTCAAAGGATTGATAAGTTTTAAAGCTTTGAGGAATAGTCTATTGTCACTTGACACAGAAATAATGTACTTTATCTCAAGTATAGTGCATTTTCACCGTAGAAAAACTGTATTTTTAACTGGGAAATTCAGGATTTTTTTCCTTGTCTGTGTATATGGAGGAGGGGTAGCTGGCAGATAGA
The DNA here is from genome assembly GCF_023864275.1 of Schistocerca cancellata. Taxonomy (NCBI): domain Eukaryota; kingdom Metazoa; phylum Arthropoda; class Insecta; order Orthoptera; family Acrididae; genus Schistocerca; species Schistocerca cancellata. The sequence goes on along the minus strand of NC_064630.1, from coordinate 492,020,236 downwards.
GGGAGACAGCCAGTGTGTGGGATGAGAGTACAGAAAGAGGAGGCAGCAGATGTGAGGTCTAAGAATGCAATACACAGAGCCAGTGACTTATGTTGCACACACTGACTATGACATAAAGTTGTGGTGTGGGAAGGGTTGACAATACAGAGGAGGGGGAGAGACTGTTGGGTAGATGGTGTGGGTGCAGTGGCCTGGCTGTCCATGGATGCTGAAGGTCTTCTAAAGGCCTTTACAGACAGGCACTCTCACCCATCCTCCCTGGTAGTCCACAAACATATTACAGATTTCCTGTAACATATCCTCACAACCCCACTAATCATCTCACCACTCCCAGGAACTAGCCACAAAGGATTGTCCTGGACTGCAGCAACTGAACTATGTCATTTGTCAAAGCTTTGATTATTTGTCATCCTGCCTGGAAATGAAGGACCTCCCACCCCACCGCCAGTTGTCTACCGGACTCAGTGGGCACTGCCAAACTGTGGCCAACAACCAAGTTGACCACTCAGTGACGGAACATGCTGCTGAGCACAACCCATGCCATCTGAATTATTGAATTACCCCCCTCCCCACCCCTCCCTCCTCAACACCAGCTTTTCTGAACTACATATCTGGGGAGTTATCCTTGAAATACATCATTCACTACTGTAATCCTCTGTCCTCATTCTGTTAACCTACTGCACTCACACCTTCTACCCAGCAGTCTCTCCCTCCTCAGTTCTGCCTCCCACTCTCAATCCATATCTTCATGTCATTGTCATGGTGCAGCATACGACTTGCTGACTCCAGTGCTCATTTGTCGCATTCTTATCCTGTACAACTGCTGCCTTCCCCTTCTGCATTCCTATCTTGCACACTGGCTGCCTTCCTTCGAGCCACCAGCTAACCCTCCCCGACCCCTGCCCTCCTGCTCTCTGCCTTTTCCTTCCCCTACCAGAGCTCATTAAATAATTGGTCCAAAAGATAACAAGTTTACATTTCTTTTTGTGTTCCTGTTGATGACTCAAGCTTATATTTTCAGTGAGTGGTCTCCTTTATTCCTAAATTAATTACATTCTACCAGAACTTTCATTACTGTGATTTATGTTGTTACTTTTTGTATTTTCTTCTAGATCCTTATTTTTTACTCTGTCAGCTGTCTGTCAGCTCCCAATGGATGATGGGACAATTAAACTGATCTTTCTTTGACCTTACAGTCCCTTAAATAAATTTCCATTCATCTTTGCCTGCCTTTCTCCTCATACCTCATGGGGTTTCTCTTAACATGGGATCAAAGTGACCTGCCAATGCCCCCTTTCGGCCTTTTGATCTTTTCTCACCCTGAAGGTGGAATCAGTGGTCCCATATATTGGAGGTAATTTTAATTTGTGTCCTTTTCTGTCGTGTGTGCCAAGTGTTGTATCTACGGAAGTGGAGTAGACATTAACACTAGCTTTTAATTCCTCATCATTTATAACTCTTAGTGTTATAAGAGATTAAGATTGTAGATACTGTTAATATTTACTGATGATGTAAATTGTGATCAGTGTTTGACATATTCATAAATTCCAGGAAGAACATTTGGAGGCTGCTGGTGTGATTCTGAAAGGAATTGAAGATGGATGGGTTAAACCTATAATTGCCAGAGAGTATGCACTTGAGGAAGCTTCCCAAGCTCATCATGACATTATTCATAATAAGGGTGCTAGAGGAAAACTTGTTTTCAAGGTGTGAATTTTGTAAAATGGAAATTTACTTTATGGTACCCTAAAGATATTAAATGCACACAGTCTGCTCAGCATTAATCATACCAATTTGATCTGTTATGTTCCTGCATATGGCTTTTATAGAGAATGAGTTCAGTTTGTGGCAGTATTGAATACATTATGTAATACATTTTAGTTTCTAAAGCAACATGTTATTTTGGATTACAACATTGGAGATGCTTACAGATATTAATTTACAATGCATTTGACGTAAATTAGTATTTGTAATGTCTCTATTGAAACCAGTCTATACTATTACTGTTGGAGAAGTTCTGAACATTGCTTCAGTGGCAAAATTAGGGACTGGATCATTGTTGAAATAATTGTATGGTCCTTAAGTATTGGAGGAAGACTTTAAGATTACAGAATTAGTTTTTCATTCTTAAAATAAAAATGCATCAGTCAACTCTTTTTTTTGGGGGGGGGGGGGGTACTGTAAAGTAAATGTGTATCATAGTAACTTATTGTTTGATTTATATGACTTCTGTGCCTCTTGTATGTTTTTTCTTATAGATATGCTTTGTAAAAGATCAACTTATTATTATACATTTGGACAAAGCATTTTATGTTATTCTGGCAAAAGTCAGTTGTCAGTTTGGAACATATTTTTTTATTGTGATATATTAATTGAAGATAAAGAAAGAAAATATTAAACATTTACAGTTACACAGTGATAAACAAGCTACTGCATGCACTGCATATCATGAATTACATGAATGCTGTAATACATCACTGCACATATGATCCTGCACAATTAATCATGGAACATTTTTAATTATTTGTGTGTTCAGAATGAAGGACAAGTGTGGTTACTTCATATTAATAATCTTTATCCAGGCCTATATGTTGAGGAGTGTAAAATGGAAACATTTGTGATGTAATACGGAGTTCCCAATGCAACCCAGTTTTCATTCAGATTTTCATGATCTCGTATACATTAGTGATAAAATTCTTTGTCATAAGTGAGCAGACATTTGAGAAAATTCATGGAAAAACTGGTATATTTAACTAGTATGTTTGCACTAAAGCACCATCATGTGATGGAATGCCTGTGGACTCATTTTATTAAATAGGCTGGGAAGTGTCTATTTGTTTGATGCACATTAAACAGAAATAAATATTAAAGTATTTTTTACACCACAGTATTGCTTAACCTTTATTGTGATCTGTGAGCTTTAAAAATGTCAGAATTGTGACTGATAGAATGGAAATTGTTTGCAGTGCTCAGAAGTTCTTGTTTAAACATATTTTGTTAGTTGCCTGTGCATTTATGCTTGGCATTTGGTCAAGACAGCTGCTATGTATTGTAATGTTTTATTACTGTTAATAAATACATTCCTTAAATAACATACGTGTATGTGAAATTATTTAAATAGAATATGTAAGAAGTATGAGTTAACCAAGACTACTGTCATGTTAAGTATAGTGTACACACTATTCTAGAGATCTGTATACATGCAAAACTGAGTTTGCAGCAGTCCCAGTACATGTACTGCCATAGTACATTGTTACAAAATTTAAACCTAATTCACATAACGAAACATAACACAGTTCACATCACACTTATTCAGCAGTTGGCTGACAAGCATTTTTATAATCCTGTATAAGAAAGTAGTCTTTTTAAATATTTCTTTGAACTCATAGAATCTGAGTTCTTTACAGTTTCTATTGTTAACTTACCTGGAGGCTTCTTCCTTAGTAGTTCCTCCAAATGATTGATTTTTGATTATGGCAGTTGTTTTCACTGTTGTGTGTGTTACATCTTCCATTGCATGCTGTGTGGTTCTTTGGTGGATATAGGAGGAGGAACAGATAATGTTCATGAACAGAGAATTAAGATATTAATTTATTCTACATCTAATATCAAATAGTAAAAATAATACATAACTTTGTTGCTGTAGTGGCAGCATCAGTCGCTAAGGTAGATTTGAATGTAGAAATATATACAGGTACAAAAGATTTATAAATCTGTCACTCTGCATTACAATGTCTACTCGGAAGTTGTTGAGCACTGGCCTATGAAATGTTATTCAACTGGCAAATACAGAAAATGTGGCTCAGTGCTTGAATGTTCGAACTTAAGTACATCCGTTGCTGGAGTTCTGGAGAGGGGATGCTTGCATCTCATGGCAGTGGCATAATCATTCATGGCAGCACCCTTGGGCTGTGGTAGTGGCTGTAGGAAATGCAGCGGCGTAACTGGTGGCATACGTATTTCAAAGTGCAGCTGAATAGATAGTGGCTGATACCGCAGTATTCATTAAATACTAGCTGTTCCCCTCCATGCATTGCTGTGGCTCAGTCTGGTTAAATGGAAAAGGAAGCAAAGAGAGAGCCCACATTTCTAATACATACGAGAATTGTAATCTCCTCCTCCTCCTCTGTCCATGTCCTCCTCCCCGGTCTTTGTCCATCTCCTCCTCTTTCCCCTCTGTCTCCTGCTCCTCTCTCTGTCCACCTCATCCTTTCTGCTTTCAATGTCCACTTCCTCCCACCCGTTTGTCAACTTTGTCCATCTCCTATTCCTCCCTCTCTCCCACCTTGAGCCTTGTTTATTGTTTTCGAAAATTCAAATTTTGTAGTAGTATTACAGGTGGGTAGTGGGCGTGTGCGGTGTGCATGTGACCATACATTTATCACAGTAATACATAAAAATTTGAAGTAAATTGGTCAACATATTTTGAAATGTTTGCTAACACTGTTTCCCCTTTATATATTACATATATACTTAAATACTGTATATATTAAAAATACATACCCTATGTCTGATGGAACTTTCATCAGAGTAGGTCTGGAACTCGTCAAGATTTTTGGTAATAGTGTTTCTTCGTTATGCATTACATGTTTATTTATGTATTATATATTTAAAAAATGGTATATATAAAAACCTGCATATTCACATGCAACATAGTGTCAAAATTTTGAAGCACTTCTGTGGATTTAGGGTTTTCAACAAAAGAACATTTACATTTTTTTATAGATTTCCCCTGTACACCGTATTGCACTCCAGTGGGTACAGTCAGTTCCACAAGAAAGTGTATGCCATATTGTTAAATTTAATGTCCACAGTAATGTCTCTGATAGTGGTCTCAAATCTATACTCAATGCGCTTTTGCACCGTGTTTGGGTAAATAGTATGAGAGTTGAAGGTTTTGTTTTGTCAATTGCAGTTTTGGCTATTTGCACTTATTTACAGCCAATTTAAATGCTGAATAATGTGCAGTATTGCCTTCTGAGGACTGTCAAGAAGCTATTTGGCTCGAACAAGGCAAACTGGGTGCTTCAAGAGGATAATGATCCAAAACATCGCAGCCATCTCTCTACAGTGTGGAAACAAGACAGTGGGGTGTCAAGATGGATTGGCCTGCAATGTCTCTGGATGCAAATCCGATTGAAAATGTTTGGTTGTATATTAAGATGAAGCTTGAAGGAAAGCCAATATATACTTTGAAGCAGCTGTCGTATAAAATCAGGATGACAAGGATACACTTTCTTGTGAAACTGACTGTAGATAAAGACATGTGTATTCAAATATAATGTTGTGTCAGAATTTGAAAGCAATCGGTGAACAAGTTTCCAGTGTTTAAGATTTTGAACAAAGAACATTTACCTTATTGTTTATATAGATGTAAATGTTCATTTGTTCTAAATCTGAAATCTACAAAAGTTCTTCAGTGATCCCTTGGTCATTTTGACACAACATTGCATTTGAATATGTGCATTGTTATATACCTATGGGAGCATCCTATTGTGTCTCTGAGACAATGTTGCATTCAAATATGCGCATGTTTTTATATACTTACTACATGGTGCTCCAGTAAGTATATAAAGATGTGCATATTTCAATGCAACATTGTGTCAAAATTTCAAGGGAATCTGTGAAGAATTATCAGGGATTTTAAGATTTTTAACAAACAAACATAAGGGTTTTGCTAACAACATATCCCCTTATCACACACACAGAGCGTATGGCATTCCAGTAGATGTAAAGCCATACTCGTATTCAAATGCAACTATTTCTAAAAATTTTAAAGCAGTTGGGTTGGTGAAGAACTTTCAGAGATACATGATTTTGAAGAAACAAACATTTATATTTTTGTTTGTATAGATGTTAATCACTCTTGCTGTCTGTGGATCTCATCTCATGAAGAATCTGCTGTGCGTATCAACTGGCTCTTCTTCTTTTCTTTCAGTTTCAACTTTGCTATAACATTTTTCTACTACACAAGTTTTAATTAGTGCTGCTGCTGTTGGCATTTCTTCCATTACTGTATTTACTTCACCCTTTATTTGCTATGTCTCTATTTTCCTCTTCATCTTCTTGAAAAGCATTTTCCCCCCCCCTCAAACAAGGCCCGCCTCTCTCTATACTCTTCTGCAAAAGCTTTATTACTACTAAATCCTTCTTCCAATTACTTTCTTTCTTTTCATGTCTAATGGTGACTCTAATGTTTCTCAGAATGCTTTACTTTTTGTCTACAACTTACAACTACAGCTATATTCTCGTTCTTTCGTGAAACTGTGTCTTGGCACAGTCTTCATTTTCAACACTAATAGCTTAACCAATTACATCTTTATTTTGTACTGCACAATATATCAGAGGTTCCATGGTGGGGCTCATCTGGAATGAAATTTAGTTTTCCTGTGTGCACTTCTTTTTGATGCTCGAATCATTGGTTGATCGTTGTTCACCTCTCATCAAAACTTCTATAATTGTGTTGGCAGTATCATTCTTGTTCATCTCTGAATCTGTCTGGTATCTGGCCTCATGTGCATCTGTTTGGCCAGTTATTTTGTGACACCAGATGTCTGCACAAAGGTGATGTAATTTCCATAAATTACCAGCTGGTGGTTTGTGAGCATTGGCCTCATGTGCAGTACCATCCCAGATCAAGCAAATTTGGTGCCAAAGACATCAATGTGAGTGCACCATCATGATCCTCAAACCACTGGAATGTGATTACAGTCTCGAGACATGGGCAGTTATCCTGCTGAAGTGGTTATTGCCTTTGGTGAAGACATGAAGCATGAAGGGATGAAGGTGCTCTGCAATAATGTTCATGTAGTCCACAGCTATTTTGGTGCCTTTGATTACTACCGCAGTTCTCATAGAAGCTGAGGTGAATCCATAGGATAGTATTGTCCCTACTGGCCTGTGTCATCCAATTAAGTAATTAGATTTTGTGTAGAGTTTGCACATTGATGTCGGTAACCTTAGATTTTGTGTTCTTGTAGAAAATTTAATAGGGATGCTTGTCATCCAAAACTGTTTGATAGTAAATTTTATTTTGCCAGTGACACAGAATACTACATACTACTAGGTCTACTACTTCGCTTCTGCCATTTTTTCTCAAAATTCAGAACTTTATTGTGAGAAACTCTCAAAAAAATTATGATTCATAGTATTGCCCATCGCTGGCCACTACTTTCTCCGGTCTTTCGGATAGCATATGAATCCTGTAACGGAAGAACTGGGCATCTTTTGTGGGGATCAATTAATCGATTCAATTTTGCACTTGTTCATATGATCGGAAGTGCTGGTCAGCCAGACTGTGTGCCGCTGATAAAAAAAGGTGGTAGTCACAGATAGCAACATATGGAGAATACAGCAGGAAGGATAGGACTTCTCATTTCAGAGTTTCCATGTATATTTTGACGGGTTTTGCGACATGGGTTTGAGTACTGGCATGCTGCAAAATTACCTTTACGTGTCTATTGTTGTATTGTGGCCGTTTGTGTTTCAGTGCTGGGCTTGAGCACATCAATTGCTTTCCATAATGATGTCCTGTGACTGTCTTCGTCTGTTTCAGTAGCTACGAAAATGTTCTGTCTTCCATCACCATGCTGGTCTTCGACATCAAAATCACCTTTCTTAAGGCATTGAAAACATTCTCTGCATTTTCTTCCACTAATAGTTCCCTCACCATTGGTCTTACCCAGCATTTTAAGAGCCATAGCTGCAGATTTCTTCATGTTAAAGCAGAAAATTAAAACTCCCTGCAAATGGCGAGAAATGGGTACGTAAGTTGATGTACCGAGAATAACCTTATGATGCAATCACAAATCGACTAATATTTGTATGGCATTATGTTTACAGATGCCTAAGCTTATTGTATTACACCTATGACCAATCACTCAATCCTCGCTTGCCGCAACTGCTGTCTATTGCAAAACGGCGCAAGCAAAGTTGTAGACCTAATATATTATGACAATTTGTTGTTGCTCCATGCCATCATGATAAATTATATCAAGATTGTGTCCCAGGAGTACTAAATAGGATTTAAGTAAGATGACACAGGAGCCAAACAAATACAGTTATAACTTCGGAGTAAACAGAAGTGACGGGGTGGTGCACTGTCTTGCTGCAGGAACAGGTTGTCTTGTGGGGTACTGTAGGCAAATAAACAGATGTGCTTGATTAGGCAGTAGGTTCCTGGGTCTTTGCCAGTAAGAGATGATGACAGATGACAAACTATTCTTAAAAGCGTTAGACCCAGTATCACACAAATGCTTGTCAACAAAAGTATAATTGTATGGGGTATCACACCAAATTTATGACTGGATTGAGTATTTCTTGAAAGGGGGTATGCAGCATGTTATTTTGGATGGAGAGTTGCTGAAGATGTAGAAGTAACTTCAAGCATTCCTTGGGGAAGTGTGCTGGGATCCTTACTGTTCATATTGTACATTAATGGTTCAAATGGTTCTGAGCACTATGGGACTCAACATCTTAGGTCATAAGTCCCCTAGAACTTAGAACTACTTAAACCTAACTAACCTAAGGACATCACACACACCCATGCCCAAGGCAGGATTCGAACCTGCGACCGTAGCAGTCCCGCGGTTCCGGACTGCAGCGCCAAAACCGCTAGACCACCGCGGCCGGCGTACATTAATGACTGGATAGAATATATTAATGATAACCTCAGACTTTTTGCAGATAACACAACTATCTATAATGAGATACTGTCTGGCAAGAGAAGTTGCACAAATATCCAGTCGTATCTTGGTAAGGATCCAACACAGTACAAAGACTGGCATCTTGCTTTAAATGTTCATTAATGTAAAACTGTCCATTTTACAAATGCAAAAAATATAGGACTTTGTGGTTGAAAATCAATGTATTAGAACTGGAACCATTTAACTCACATGAGAGCAGTCGAATGAAAGCAAGACAGATGGGAACAAAGTAAGTAAACTGTTTATTGTTTCAAATGTAATCACCATAACTGTTAATACATTTCTCCCCACAGTGAGACAAGATGGTCAATGCCTTCACGATGTTTGCATTTGCCTGTGGAATCACTATTTTACCCAAGCATGCCCCTCTTTATCCAAAGCAAACTGATGGCCACAAAAGTCTTTCTTCAGGGCTTCAAATATATGGAAATAGCATGGGGAGAGATTGGGACTGCACAGAGGATTTGTAAAGACTTTGCAGTGAAACTTCTGCAGCATAGTTGAGACAACCTTGGCAACATGTGGGTGGGCCCATAGAGTGGGTCCTCAGTTTCCTTGAAGGAGAAGATGCCCATTGTTGCTCTGTGCCTCAGGACTGCAGTAGACTTTATATGGGGGAGAGGGGACAGGAGGGCATGTATGAAGTACTTGCTCTTTTGTTGTGGTCATGAAAGGTCATAATCATAGACTTCATATCCGACAAGTGACTAAGAATGTAATACTGCCCAAAGTGACACCTTGATAACTATTCTGATAGTTTCACTTTCTGCGCAGTCGAAAAATTCATACCAAGTGTCCCAGGCTGTATCTCACTGGCCAGTGCTTGGTGTTACAGTGCTCTCAGTCTTCCTTCTGAGTGTGTGAGCTCTGTATGCAAACAACCCGTCTTCCTTCTTCAGTCCTGGTGGTGACTGGTTTCACATAGTCATCTTGAGTACTATCCACTTGAAACAGGCAGAATGTACCCATTATCATTTTGGGCCTTGAAACTGTGGAGCAGAAAGAATGGTATGAAAGCCTTTAGAGTCTTCAGAATGAAAATTTTACTCAGCAGTGGAATGTGCACTGTTGTGAAACTTCCTGGAAGATTAAAACTGTATGCCGGACTGAGACTCAAACTTGGGACCTTTGCCTTACGTGGGCAAGTGTTCTATCGACTGAGCTACCCAGGCATGACTCACGATCTGTCCTCACAGCTTTACTTCTGCCAGTAACTTGTCTCCTACCTTCCAAACTACACAGAAGCTCGAATGCAAATCTTGCAAGACTAGCACTTTTGGAACGAAGGATATTGCAGAGACGTTGCTTAGCTACAGTCTGGGGATTATTTCCAGAATGAAATTTTCACTTTGCAGGAGAGCTTCTGTGAAGTTTGGAACGTAGGAGATGAGGTACTGGTGGAAGTAAAGCTGTGAGGATGGGTCGTAAGTTGTGCTTGGGTAGCTCAGTCAGTAGAGTACGTATCCGCGAAAGGCAAAGGTCCCGAGTTCGACGTTTGGGTCTAGGTCCGGCCCAGTTTTAATCTGCCTGTGGAGTCTTGCTTTGCTGTATTATATGCAGATATCATGATGGACAGTATCGTATTCCAGTTTCTCTGTTTATCAGTGTGCATCAAGAGCATATCTACTGATGTCTTATTAAAGCATTTTGTGAGACCATTCATCTGTGAGTGGTATACAGTTGTCATATTGTGGGTGGTTTCACAAAGTGAAATTACATCTGATATTTGTCTCAACTGGAAAAGTTTACCACAATCAGAGATCAGCACAATGTAGCAGGTAAGGTAGCCAGTGCATCATTGCATCAATTGCTGTTTGTTGACTGTGAGAACATCCACAAAAGGTTGATTCCAATTTAATGGAATGGCGCTACTGTAGGCAGAATTGATACCAGATGCCCCAGAGGTAACTGCAAAATGTGCTTTGGTTGCTGGCATTCCTCACATAATGTCTGCTGGATCAATAGAGGTCTGGCAAGTAATACCTGCATCTGATTCTGTCTTGAATCCTAAGTAACCAGATGAGGAAGCATCGTGGATATTAGAGATGGGCAAAACTGTTCTTTTCAGAGATTGGATCAGAACTGTTCACTCCCTGAAATGAATTAGCTCTTTTTCATGACTCACCACTCATTTACAGTAGAAAATAAATGGAAGGCACATTGCCCTTTAAACTTGGTTTATTCCAGTACTATACCTGTATTTTGATCTTGAACACAGATAATGAGTAAGAATTTTGTATTGTTTATTGAAATTTCCACGATATGACAAAGTTTTTGATTATTGATTTATTTTGCACTATCGTGGTTTTTTGGGTGATCGGAAAATTTCGTAACTTGAGATTTACATTAACAATATATTTGGCTATAATGTATTAAAATTTCATTAACCTCATACAAATACATCGCAAGCCATATATTTTTAAAGTGAACGTTTCCTTCCGAAGACGCCTAAAATTGCAAGATATAAATTTGACTGTAAAACGAAAGTGCTGCATATAGCCTTACGCAGAATAAAACAAGGAAAATATTGGTGTATCACATTTTGCGATACATTTATCGGTTCGCTCGTAATTAAAGCGTAAATTCGAGTGTCCATAATAAAAATCCTATAGTAAGAGGAGTCATCAGGAACCTAATCTAATCAGTTTAAACAAATAAAAATAAAATAAAAACAATTGATGTATACATAACATAATAATGTAATATACATAGCGGTATTACTACGAAGAACAATATCCAGTAGGGACGAACTCCGATGCAGAGGCGCTGAGTCGAGTAGGTCGAGCCGCGAGCTGTATTACTGCGTGAGCTGAGACCGCAGCGACCAGAGTGACACCTGAGTCGCTTTGCTCAACGCTCTGGCTAGAGTCGAGACAGTGGGGTGAGCGTTGAACGGGCGAGTTCCGAGGGTGGGGGGGAGTGGTGAACTCACCCGCTCCGAGACAAATCGTCCGTTCCCTTGCGAGCAGGTTGTTGCAAGTAGTTCCTATGTTATCCGCTAGGTGGCTCTCTGTCCTGTTGCTCGCATCAGCTGCCCAGAGGGCAGGACGTGCGACTGAAACGATCGCCGACAGAGTGCGACACTGCACGCGGCAGACGACGCACAGAGACGGCACGGCATATGTGAAACACAAAATCCAATGGAGCACTGCACAATGCAGGCAGCCAAGGTAGAAGCAGGGCAGAGGCCGGCGCTGGCTGTGTTGTGTGGCGTGCACTGTGCTCTGACCAGCAGAGGCGCTGCTGATATGCTCCGTCTCTCTCTCTCTCTCTCTCTCTCTCTCTCTCTCTCTGCCGTGGGAAACGTTTGGAGCTACCGTTGTTTTTTTCTGAATCACTGATTGTTCACTCCTTTGAAAGATTCAACTCTATGAATTAGTTCAAGAGCGGATCCCCCATCTCTAGTGGATATACTTCAGGTTAACTGGCCACAAATGATCTGTGATGATGAGTAACCATTTCTGTCCCATTGGATTATTGTTCCTCATACATAATGTTCCCTTTATGAATTGGAATCTCCTTTGGCCAGTTCTTCATTCTCAAAGGCACTTATGGTTTCCAGCAATGCCAGATCTTCCCTCTTCTCGCCAACAGTACCATTTAATACAACGATGATTAAGATTTCATCCACACTGTTGGGTTCTGCCATAGGATTCCTTGAACGGCAGTTGGTGTTTTTCTGTTTGCATTTTTATATTACTGTGAAGTCATATTCCTGAAGCCACAGTGCCCATCTCACCATTTGACCTGATGGATCCTTCAGGTTAGTCAGCCAGCATAGAAAATATTGGTCCGTCATAGTGGTGAATGGTTTGTCAAAGAAATACAGCCAGAACTTGTGGATGGCTCAAACAACTGCAAAGCACATTTTCTCAGTTGTAGAGTAGTCCTCCTTGAACTTGGAGAACACTATGGAAACATTAGTTATCACCTTTTCAACACCTACCTGGATTTGCACCAGGACAGCACCTAGCCCATAACCATTAGCATTGGCGTGAAGTTCGATCTTGTTATTCTCATAATTGATTTCTAGGGTGGAAGAAGGTGTTAGCACCTCTTTAAAAACAAAGAAAGATCTTCCTTGCACCCTAGTCAAGGAAAATTTGGCATTTCCCTGCAGTAGGCCTTGCAAGAGATGTGCCTTCATTCAAATGTTATTTATGACTCGTTGATAGTATGACCACATTCTGAGAAAACATCTCAATGTCAGGAGGAGAATCGGAAAATCTGTGACTGCTCTTACTTTCTTTGGATTGGGGCGGACTTCATTGCCATTCACTTGGTGCCCCAAAAATTTTATTTACCAGGTGGCAAAGAGATTTTTCAGGTGCAAGCAGAAGCCAGCTGTATGAACACACATCGACATGGTTGTCAGGTGTCTTAGATGTTCTTTGAATGTCTTAAAAAAAAGTAAAGACATGTCCATTAAAGATGTTGAAGCTGGTTGTCATTCATATGCTCAAAGGCAACTGGAGCATTACATAGTCCAAACAGCGTTAACTTTGGAACCACAGAAGCCATGATGAGTTAATGAAGGCTGTCATTCTCCCAATCAGTCTCATCAACCTCAGTTGGGCAGTTGTCTGTCCACATGTCCATAGTTGGGAAATACTTTGCTCCTCTCAGTGAGGCAATGCGTAGACATTTTTTTTTTTTTTTTTGTGATTTTTTTTTAAGCTGTTGGTAGTCAATACAGAAATGCCAGATGTCATCCTCCTCCTTCACAAGGACCACAGGATAGAACCAAGAACACTCTGAAGTTCAGTGTCATTTTGGAGCACCTTTTCCATTTGCACTCCAATTATCCATTGTTCAGGTTACCATGAGTTGCTTTGTCTGTTTTTTGCCACCCCAGATTTGAAAGCATACAAAAAATTGGTGCAAATGGCTAACACATACTGACTGGCTAACACATACCAACATTATTCCTCAGACAGGCTGGATCCTGTTGGTAGTCCAGTAGCTTCCCCCATGTATTGTCTGTAGTTGTAGCAGCGGCAGTGGCAAAGTATGATTCTTTGTCAATGGGTGCCCTTCCTGGACTGGTTTGGGTGTCGCTACACACATACCATTTGGGATGAGTTGTGGCTGCTTGTCATAATTAGTGATCCGAAGTTCTCCTTGACCATCTACAGTGCTTATTGTGAACCTGAGTAGATTTTTTCATTCAACAAAAGCTTCACAGTTTAACTGAACATCTAGATTGACAACTAGAACTTGTGTCTTTGATTGTGGCGGGATAACAGTGTCTTCAATTAGAAGCAACTGCCCAAAGCAATCTTTGTTACATGTGTGTTCCAAAATAGCTTCACAAGTTTGGAACTCCGATCTTCTGTAGTCTTTGACTGGTTATGATGCCTGCAGCAAGTTCCTTTTGAGAATAACATCATGACTACATGACAAATTCAAAGGGCTGTGTTCTGTCATTGATAGTTATTGTTGCAATACATGTTCCTGTCATCTGGACATATTTCCCATTTCTGACTTTCAGCACAGTTGCTTTCTCATCATATAACATAGTCTTCTTTAGCACCTGACAAATAGTGCCCAAGCAGGCTGGCCATTGATGTTGACACCAATGCGATTTCCTGATGTCTTGATGACTGTTGTCTAGGAAGGATTTTCATCTGTGATGGCCTCACCACCATAGGCAGTTGCCTCACTGGCTAGATGAATGGCAAGTACATCCATATGGTGGCAGGGGCACAGCTGCCATGTGTTAGAGAGTGACCTTGTCCAGGGAACATACAGTAGTTGTCAAAAATTGCCCTCGTTCTCTGTACTAGCATACTTGTCCATAGTGATACACCTCTCCAACATTCTTTATTACCTCCTAATATGTAGGGTTGACTTTCATGGCTGCTGTGTCTTGCTTATTCGGGTCTCACAGTTCTGGTGCCATAAAATATTGTATCTCTTCTCTTACAAGAAGTCTTTTCTCTTAATCTTCTCTGTTTCCTGTTATATTTCCTTGATGTGCTGGCACCATTTGTTGAATTCCTCTGACACTGTGACAGCTTTTGCCAGAAGAGATTTTATACAAGTCTTCTATGACTCCTTTCATCAACCATGAGATTTTGTCAGCTTGTGTCGTATTCAGATTCACAATGTGGCGTAAAACCAGAACATTCTGTGTGTTAGAACTGTGTTGTTTTCCCATGACACTGAGCCCTGTTCTTCAATGTTTCTTCAGCTAAGTGGACATACTGCTGATTGACACCAAACATTTTTTTCAGTTTGTACTGGAATTTATCGAAGCTATTGATCTTCTCACATTCCTGCTGGGCTGTGCCATCCAAGAAAGGTACACATTTGCCAAACACATCATGTCATCTCACCTGTTGTTTGAATGACTTGCTCAAATCCTGCCAGCAATTTTGTTGGATGCCTGACGTGTAGTGGCCTTGTTGCTATTTTGGAATCTGTTGGTCTTCTGAACACACGCACCGTGGGAAAAACGCACTGCTAATTGGCATAATAGTGATGGATGTTTTCAAGTACCCAGTGCCTCCAGCAAAAAATGTCACATTGTAACCACAATCAAGTCCAGATCCGAAGGCAAGATAATCAGTGAAATGTGACATTTAGCACTGAAAGCATATTTATTACGTATACCAACTTAACCAACATACAGCCAGAACAGAGCTGATCAGCTGGACAGTGTGTGCAGTTATTTATACGAGCATCATATATTCTATAACATACATAACAAATTTTGAGAACTAGCAACATGCTAGCCAGTGATACCAACCACTACACAACACTGCACTTGGCATAGCTTGTGGCAATATAAAATAAGTCTGATCACAGTAATAACGGATTTTACATTGTCATTTGCTTACACTGACGAGTGCAGTTACCATGGCAGTTATTGGTATTGCAATACAACAACAGGTACATCATAATGATGTCACAGGGATATTGACAAATTTTTGGACTTTTCCAGTTTGTGGTATGACATAAAGAATCACTAAGCTGTATCCAAGGTTCTCGAGTGTCCACCCGGATCCGATTGTCGAAGTTCTATGATATTTCGGTGAATAACTGTTCCGCCATCATCAAGTGGTACTGATGCACCACCTGATGATGGCAGAACAGTTATTCGCCAAAATATCGTGGAACTTCGACAATGGGATCCGGCTGGACACCCGAGAACCTTGGATACAGCACATTCGCCGGGAAAGCCTCAGATCACATACAATCACTAAGCTATGTTTCCCGCAGTATGAGCAGGTGTAAAAATTTGAGTGGGATGCAGGCTTTCTTATCCTATAATGAAAAGGTGACTCTGGTTGGTATGGCAGAACAAAGTAGTTGTTCTGCAGTACTGAATAGTTGTGTGGAGTTTTCAGCTATGTGGTTCATCTGTCCACTGCTACAATCAGCAAGAGTCAACAATGATTTGTCATCAACATACCCACACCTACATTGGTTGATTTTGGTGACACTGGCTTTCCCCATATCAAGGTATAATTGATACCTTTTATAGTGCATTGCTTTTAATGATGTATCAGTTATGACACCACAATCTAATGGTGGCGTCTACCTTTATGTAAACGCTATTACATTGTAAACGTTTATTGCAACTTATAAAATGAAATAACTTCAGTTCTAAAACCAGGGAATTATAAAATCTATGTTAACACACTACAGGGAACTTCAGGTGATGAACATGCTACAAAAAATCAAAGAAGATAAAGAAACAGTTTTCAACATTATTAATGGCATTTTAATGGTAATGTAAGTGTGGGAAAATATTGCTCAAAAGATAAGAGGATAGTTCCAAAAGTAACGCCAAGTGTCGTTGGTGTAGTTCTAGCGCTTGAACCTTCCTCTTTCATTTGCAGATGGTTCCATTGTTTTGCAGTAGTTGGTGCCAGCAGAGGAGTGTTCCAGAATGGAGTCCGATATGGACGCGCGTCGTGTAAAAAAATGATGTGTTATTGAATTCCTCACTGCTGAAGAAATTGCACCAACTGAAATCCAGATGTATGGAGACAATATGATAGACATAGCAATGCGTGGCGATGGGTACGGCATTTTCAAAGTGGTGAAAAGGGTGTGCACGACAAGCCACGGCACAGTTGACCCTGCACAGCTGTCATCCGTCGCATGCAATGAAGAGAATCTTGATCAACTCATCCCTGTTGATCGGCGGATAATGACCCACAATAGCTGAATGTCAGCTATAATGTCTTGGAAACAATGCTGGAACATCTTGGTTATTGCAAAGTCTGTGCGAGATGGGTCCTGCAGATGCTTACAGAAGAACAAAAAAAACTCATCGAATGAAAATGTCGGGACCTGCTGGATCAATATGAAGCTAAAGATGACAATTTTCTGAATAGCATCATCACTGGAGATGAGATGCGGTGTCACCATTATGAGCCGGAATTCAAGAGGCACTCCATGAAATGGTGACATGTGAATTCCCCGTCAGAGAAGAAATTCAAGACACAGCCACGTGCAGGCAAAGTGATGTGGACAGTCTTCTGGGAAAGCCAGAATGTGGTTCTTTTGGATGTTCTGGAACCTGGAGAAACTGTCACTTCAGCACTCTGCAAGATGACACTAAGTTGAAAGCCTGAATTTCCAGGGTAATGCCACAGAACAAGATAAAATTTCACCTGCAACATGATAACACTAGGCCCCACACCAGTTTTGCAACCATACAACTCACTGCAAAATTTGCCTGGACTATCTTACCACATCCACCGTACAGCCCTGATTTAATGCTTGAGACTTGCATCTCTTCAGAACTCTTAAAGATGGACTACATGCTGAACATTTTCAAGATTTGGATACTGTTCTCAAAGCTGTAAGGAACTGGTTAGCCTCAGCTGGTTCTGATTTTTACAAGTGTGGCATGCAGGCTCTGATTCATCACTGGCGAAAGTGCATAACGAATAGTGGTGACTGTGGAAAAATGACAGTCTGTAGCTGAAATATTGAATATTGTTCTATTTAGCTGTGCTGTTGTGTATATCCTGTAGTTTCCACGAATAAAAATAGGAAGCATTACTTTCAGAACAACCCTCATAATTGTCAGTTGTTTTAAACATGCAGGACCCATAAGTCTTTCATCATCATCCCTCTGTGAGGGCAACACATTTTCAGCAACAACTGATGAGAGTGACATTCCTCGGGTGAAATGAGGACATTACCCAAGTAGACAACAGTCTTACCATGCATGCCTCAATGACTGAGGAAGAAATAGTTGCTGTTTAGATTAGATTAGATTAGATTTACTTTCATTCCAATTGATCGTACTGAGGAGGTCCTCCAGAATGTAGAACATGTCAGAAAAACAACAATGCATGACGAATATTTACAACTAAAACAAATAAGCTAATGTACCATTCCACAGGTCCCAAGTGGAATGATAGTCATTTTTTAGTGAACACTATATGAAAGAGTCATTTTACAAATACTAATGCACTGAATTTAAAATATAAGTTTTTTATTTATTTATAAGGTAATAAACGTGTAATACAGCTACTATAATACTTATTTACAATGAACGCATACTGCACTGAAATGGTGCAGAAGTTAGATTGTACACACACACACACACACACACACACACACACACACACACACACACATATTTACAATGAACACATTACTACACTGAAATTGAGCAGACGTTACATATAAATCAGTAGGTTTTACTGAGAAATTCATCAATGGAGTAGAAGGAGTTGGCCACCAATAAATCCTTTAGGCTTCTCTTAAACCGAATTTCATTGGTTGTTAAGCTTTTTATGGCTGCTGGCAAGTTATTGAAAATGTGTGTTCATGAATAATGCACACCTTTTTGTACAAGACTAAGTGACTTTAAATCCTTGTGGAGATTATTCTTATTTCTAGTATTGATTCCATGAATTGAGCTGTTGGTTTGAAAAAGTGATGTATTTTTAATGACAAATTTCATTAAGGAATAAATATATTGGGAAGCAGTAGTTAGTATCCCTAGTCCCCTAAACAGGCTTCCGCAGGACGTTCTTGAGTTCACACCACATATAACTCTTACTGCTCGATTTTGTGCCCGGAAAACTTTATCTTGGCTTGATGAATTACCCCAAAAAATAATCCCATATGACATTATGGAATGAAAGTAAGCATAGTATACCACCTTTTTCATTTTTATATCCCCTATGTCTGACCCATGAACCATGGACCTTGCCATTGATGGGGAGGCTTGTGTGCCTCAAAGATACAGATAGCCGTACCGTAGGTGCAACCACAACGGAGGGGCATCTGTTGAGAGGCCAGACAAACGTGTGGTTCCTGAAGAGGGGCAGCAGCCTTTTCAGTAGTTGCAGGGGCAACAGTCTGGATGACTGACTGATCTGGCCTTGTAACACTAACCAAAATGGTCTTGCTGTTCTGGTACTGCGAACGGCTGAAAGCAAGGGGAAACTACAGCCGTAATTTTTCCCTAGGGCATGCAGCTTTACTGTATGATTAAATGATGATGGCGTCCTATTGGGTAAAATATTCCGGAGGTAAAATAGTCCCCCATTTGGATCTCTAGGCGAGGACCACTCAAGAGGACATAGTTATCAGGAGAAAGAAAACTAGCGTTCTACGGATCGGAGCGTGGAATGTCAGATCCCTTAATCGAGCACGTAGGTTAGAAAATTTAAAAAGGGAAATGGATAGGTTAAAGTTAGATATAGTGGGAATTAGTGAAGTTTGGTGGCAGGAGGAACAAGACTTTTGGTTAGGTGAATACAGGGTTATAAATACAAAATCAAATAGGGGTAATGCAGGAGTCGGTTTAATAATGAATAAAAAAATAGGAGTGTGGGTAAGCTACTACAAACAGCATAGGGAACACATTATTGTGGCCAAGATAGACACGAAGCCCATGCCTACTACAGTAGTACAAGTTTATATGCCAACTAGCTCTGCAGATGACGAAGAAATTGATGAAATGTATGATGAAATAAAAGAAATAATTCAGATAGTGAAGGGAGACGAAAATTTAATAGCCGTGGGTGACTGGAATTCAAGAGTAGGAAAAGGGAGAGAAGGAAACATAGTACATGAAATGAATTGGGGCTAAGAAATGAAAGAGGAAGCCGCCTGGTAGAGTATTACGCAGAGCATAACTTAATCATAGCTAACACTTGGTTCAAGAATCATGAAAGAAGGTTGTATACATGGAAGAACCCTGGAGATACTAGAAGATATCAGATAGATTATATAATGGCAAGACAGAGATCTAGGAACCAGGTTTTGAATTGTAAGACGTTTCCAGGGGCAGATGTGGACTCTGACCACAATCTATTGGTTATGAACTGTAGATGAAAGCTGAAGAAACTGCAAAAAAAAGGTGGGAATTTAAGGAGATGGGACCTGGATAAACTGAAAGAACCAGAGGTTGAACAGAGTTTCAGGGAGAGCATAAGGGAACAATTGACAGGAATGGGGGGAAAATACAGTAGAAGAAGAATGAGTAGCTTTGAGGGATGAAATAGTGAAGGCAGCAGAGGATCAAATAGGTAAAAAGACAAGGGCTAGTAGAAACCCTTGGGTAACAGAAGAAATATTGAATTGAATTGATGAAAAGAGAAAATATAGAAATGCAGTAAATGAAGCAGGCAAAAAGGAATACAAACGTCTCAAAAATGAGATCGACAGGAAGTGCAAAATGGCTAAACAGGGATGGCTAGAAGGCAAGTGTAAGGATGTAGAGGCGTGTCTCACTAGGGTAATACACATACTGCCTACAGGAAAATTAAATAGACCTTTGGAGAAAAGAGAACCACTTGTATGAATATCAAGAGCTCAGATGGAAACCCAATTCTAAGCAAAGAAGGGAAGCAGAAAGGTGGAAGGAGTATATAGAGGGTCTATACAAGGGCGATGTACTTGAAGACAATATTATGGAAATGGAAGAGGACGTAGATGAAGATGAAATGGGAGATATGATACTGTGTGAAGAGTTTGACAGAGCACTGAAAGACCTGAGTCGAAACAAGGCCCCAGAGTAGACAACATTCCATTAGAACTAATGACAGCCTTGGGAGAACCAGTCCTGACAAAACTCTACCATCTGATGAGCAAGATGTATGAGACAGGTGAAATACCCTCAGACTTCAAGAAGAATATAATAATTCCAATCCCAAAGAAAGGAGGTGTTGACACATGTAAAAATTACCAAACTATCAGTTTAATAAGTCACAGCTGCAAAATACTAACGCGAATTCTTTACAGACGAATGGAAAAACTGGTAGAAGCCGACCTCGGGGAAGATCAGTTTCAATTCCGTAGAAATGTTGGAACACGTGTGGCAATACTGACCCTACAACTTATCTTAGAAGAAAGACTAAGGAAAGGCAAACCTATGTTCCTAGCATTTGTAGACTTAGAGAAAGCTTTTGACAATGTTGATTGGAATACTCTCTTTCAAATTCTGAAGGTGACAGGGGTAAAATACAGGGAGCGAAAGGCTATTTACAATTTGTACAGAAACCAGACGGCAGTTATAAGAGTCGAGGGGAATGAAAGGGAAGCAGTGGTTGGGAAGGGAGTGAGACAGGGTTGTAGCCTATCCCCGATGTTATTCAATCTGTATAGTGAGCAAGCAGTAAAGGAAACAAAAGAAATGTTCAAAAGTTCGGAGTAGGTATTAAAATCCATGGAGAAGAAATAAAAACTTTGAGGTTCACCGATGACATTGTAATTCTGTCAGAGACAGCAAAGGACTTGGAAGAGCAGTTGAACGGAATGGACAGTGTCTTGAAAGGAGGGTATAAGATGAACATCAACAAAAGCAAAACGAGGATAATGGAATGTAGTCGAATTAAGTCGGGTGATGCTGAGGGAATTAGATTAGGAAATGAGACACTTAAAGTAGGAAAGGAGTTTTGCTATTTGGGGAGCAAAATAACTGATGATGGTCGAAGTAGGGAGGATATAAAATGTAGACTGGCAATGGCAAGGAAAGCATTTCTGAAGAAGAAAAATTTGTTAACATCGAGTATAGATTTATATGTCAGGAAGTCATTTCTGAAAGTATTTGCAGGGAGTGTAGCCATGTATGGAAGTGAAACATGGATGATAAATAGTTTAGACAAGAAGTGAATAGAAGCTTTCAAAATGTGGTGCTAGAGAAGAATGCTGAAGATTAGATGGGTAGATCACGTAACTAATGAGGAGGTATTGAATAGAATTGGGGAGAAGAGGAGCTTGTGGCACAACTTGACTAGAAGAAGGGATTGGTTGGTAGGACATGTTCTGAGACATCAAGGGATCACCAATTTAGTATTGGAGGGCAGTGTGGAAGGTAGAAACCGAAGAGGGAGACCAAGAGA
Organism: Schistocerca cancellata; assembly: GCF_023864275.1. NCBI lineage: Eukaryota > Metazoa > Arthropoda > Insecta > Orthoptera > Acrididae > Schistocerca > Schistocerca cancellata. Next base: position 491,998,206 of record NC_064630.1, on the reverse strand, counting down.
TGAATACACTAAGCAGATTCAGAAGGATGTAGGCTGCAGTAGGTACTGGGAGATGAAGTAGCTTGTACGGGATGGAGTAGCATGGAGAGCTGCATCAAACCAGTCTCAGGACTGAAGACCACAACAACAACAACAACAACAACAAAATGTCTGACACAATTTGCATTGCAAATAGAGATTTGCTAAGATGCTTCAGCAGTTCTGTGGTGTGCTCCTCCCACTGAATTTATTATCAACCTAGAATCCCAAGAATTTAACACTGTCCACTTCTTCTATCTGCTTGTCATCATATGTTAGGAATATACTCGTGGGACACCCCTTACAAGTTCTGAACTGCATGTAGTGTGTTTTTTCAAAGTTTAGTGACAAAGAATTGGCTAGGAACCAGTGATTACTGTCCACAAATATTTTATTAGCTGATCTTTCTACGAATACAGTTGATTTGCTATTTATTGCAATGTTTGCATCATCGGCAAACAAAATGAACTTGGCATCTGGTAATGTTACTGATGAAAGGTCATTGATATACACAAGAAAAAGCAAGGGCCCCAAAATGGAACCTTGTGGGAACACACACACACACACACACACACACACACACACACACACACACACACACACAAAATTAGTTCCCAGTTGGATAATGCCTGATCCAAGTGTCTTTCCTAATAACACCCTTTGTTTCCTGCCAGAGATATAAGATTTGAACCATTTTGCAGCATTTCCTGTCACACTATAATATTCTAATTTATTTAAAAGGATATTGTGATTTGCACAGTCAAATGCCTTTGACAGATCACAGACTATACCTGTTGCCTGCAATTTTTTGACTAATGAATTAAGCACATTTTCACTGTAAGTGTAGATAGCCTTCTCAATATCAGAACCCTTTAGAAATCCAAACTGTGACTTTGACAGTATGTTATTTGAGGTAAGATGGTTATAAAGCCAATTGTATATTACTTTTTCTAAAATTTTTGAGAATGCTGGCAACAGTGAAATTCTTGCAAGTCATTGAAACCATCATGTGGTAAATGCAAACAAGAACAACAGTTTGTTGTACCATCACTTAATGAGGCTCTCAATGCAGTGTAAGCTTTACAAAAATTTCTTATTTTCAGAGAAGAGTTCAATCCCAAATTACAATATTGGCATTAAAATGAATGCATCATAAAATGCAAAAAGGAAAGATGACTGATTACCTTAAGACAATATATTGTAGTATGCATTACTGTATAACGTTTTAAAGATAATGCAGTTGGTTAAAAAACTAAACAGTTGTTTTGCTGTGATTGCAGGAAAATAGAAAATTCCTATAAATGTTATTATTTCAAAGTATAGAAGTGGAATAATAGTGTATTTATTATTGATGTTTTGTGGTTATGTATGTTGCATGTTTTCAATGTTTTAGGTAAAGTTCATCATATTTGTACAGCATTTTAAAAAAGAAACATAGGAAAATGTACAGGGCTTCATGAAATTATGTTCAGAATACTGTCTTTCCATTTATTAATGTTTGTAATACAGTAACTGGAACAAAGATGTGTCATTCATGACAGTTATACTGTACAGAACTTACAGGTAGTTTTGAACATGCTCAACATTTCATCTCATTTATTGTCCAAAACCATGTTTGACATTACTGAACAATTTACATTGTTGCTGCTTCTTTATTCACTTACTAAAAGTTTTTACATTTTGCTGGCATGGTAGTGCTGTATGTACTGCATAAACATATGAAAAACTCCTCTTCAGTCTCGATCCACAAATATTGTGTTGCAATTACTGTAGCTATACTGTATTTCTGCTAATTTTTGATGTTTTAACTCTATGGCAGCCTAAAAGGTCTTCACACTTTATGACCGGTTTCAGCTTATCACCATCTTCAAATCGTTAAAATAGTCTGATATAAATCATCATCAAGTTAAACATGTGCGATTTAATGATCTGAAGATGGCGATAAGCCGAAACCAGTCATAAAGTGTAAAGAAATCTATATGATCAAGACGGACTTGTGAAAATAAAAGTGCTAAAAATAAAATGATAACAGACTCATATACAGACTTCATGTCTTCAATTGAAAATTGAGGTTAACAGTCTGTCGAAATGATGAAGTGGACATGGAGCTCAAGCTCAAAATATGCAAAGATGGGAAAAGAAAATTGGCATGTATACTTTTCAAAGTAACAATCCCTGCATTTAACTTAAACATTTTGGTGTAGCCATGGAAAACCTAAATCTGGATGGCCAGATGGGAATTTGAACCTTACTCCTCATGTGGTGAGTTCACTTATTTAAGTACTATACCTCCTTGCTAAGGGAATAATGGTAAGCTGCCTTGCGGAATTACACATTATGGTACGGCACATGGATCTGCTTATGTATTCTGGTAAACACTGGTTTATAACAACAAACAGTGCATTTTTATGATCTCCACATGTTTCACAGTGGTCAAAAACATAAAAAATTACAACCCACCCACAAAAATGTAGTAGATATTAAGTTAGGTTAGGCTGTAGACTGAAGAATTTCTTGTTTTTTGTCTGCTCTGTGACTGTGGAGCTTATAATTCTTGTAATTGTCAGGCTTTCAAGAAGATGAAATGCTGTCAAACATAATTTTCCATACCATTGACAGATTTTTTTTAGAAAACAACAGTGAACAGTGAAGTCCTGCCGTGGAACCAGGCACCCCCCTCTTTTAAAATTTTTTACCATCATTGTCATTCGTCAACAAGAAGTCAGTATAAAGAACTTTGAATTTCTGTCATTTATAATTTCGAAGAGCTAATTTCCCTGCATCATGTGCTGGAAGGAGCTTGACACTGTACTTCATTGTTGACTACTACTGAAGATACAATCATAGATATTATCTTTCCAGATATGTGATTGGCTTGATTTTTTATTACTGGAACCCTGCACTTTTTCCTGGATGGTGTAAAGTTGCTATCTTATTCTTCTCCAGTATCTTCATAGTCACAGTTGATAAACATCTTTCATTTAGTCAATATAATTCTGGTCAGAAAGGAACCTGGTTGTTATGTTAGAGGATGGGTACCAATCACAATCAGGTACAGATTTTATTGATTGCAAGAAATGTGTTAAGTCACAAATATGCTGATTTATTAACATGAAACTGACAATAAGCCACACTTTTCACATTCTAGCATTTGATAAAATACGTAATTAATACTGTGGCCTCCACCATCTGATAAATCTAACGAGTGTACAGGTACACGTACATCTTACATGAAGGCAAGCTTGCTAGTCACTACTGTATTGCTTAAACAATACAACTCATAGTCGGTACTGCCCTGCGTGTTATTATGTCAGCCTAAAACAACTTTACAGTGGCGAATATTCGGCACAAACAAAAATTAGCGCACTGTCAAAAAGTAGTTATTTCCAGGATACACTGCACTAATGATGTCTAATGCTGCCTCCTGCCTGGATAGTTGCCTCAGTTTGGCACAGAAGAGAGTTCACAAATTTCTTCAGGTATGTTATATCCAACTGAAACCACAACTGATAATTAGATCCTGTAGAGTGGGGATGTTGACTGGAACATTCACCTGCTGTTCCAGACAGTCCTCAATATTTTTCATGGGATTGAGATAGAGTGATTTAGTTTGCCAGTTGAGGTGCATTAGGGTGCCTGAGTAACATATGCATGCAGCCCTGTGAACACAGCTGTTTTCATCTTGAAAAATGGGAGCATCAACAGAATAGTCATCATGAAGGTGTAGAAGAAAAGGCAACATTTGGTCACCAGAAATTTTAAAATAAATACTCCGGTTCATGTTAAGGGTAACACCTGAGTGAATGGGCACAACTCACAGTAGAAAAAACACCCAGAAAACATCATATAACCAATCCCGACTTAAACAATATGCTCCATACAGGTTAAATGCCTCAGTTGGCCACTGGCACACTCAGTGCCTTACATCATTTGAAAAGAGGTAAAAATCACGAATCTTTGTGTTGTACTACTTGCCTTCAGTGGACTACTCTCCATTTTTAATGCTGTTTGCCCCAATGAAGACATGGAGCTTTGTGTGCTGCTGTAAGTAACAATCTTTTGTTCAGTATCCTACCCCAAATGTCCATTGCAATCATTTCCCTTTTGAATGCTTTATCAGAAACTTGTTGAAATGGACCTGCATTAGCTGACAGCAGCAGCTGCTGCCAGGTTTGAAACCAATTGTCACTGACAAGGCATGGCACTTGTCTTCAGTCCCTGTCTGTTAGGACCTTTTACAGTTATTGTTCTTACACTGATTATATATAGCTGTAAGTTGTATACCATTCCTTGTTGACACCTGGAACAGTACACATTGATACACCAAGAAATCAAGCAACTTCTTAGCAGTGTGGGCAAGGGCACATCCAAAATGATACCGGTAGCTTCTTTCTGCTGTTCTATCAAATGTTCACGTAGAAACATATTAGTGTGCTCATCCCATATAATTAACTAGGACATGCACACCACTTCACTGCCTTGACCTAATGTCAGTGACTGCCTGTACCAGTTCTACATTTACAGTAGTCTAAAGTGATCAGTTGGCTCTTCTAAGGGGGTGGGGCATGACTAACAGGCTCATCAGTTTTATCGCTTATGCACATCCATGTTCTGTACACTTGTTAGAATAGGTGCTCTTATTATGCATCCTTCTCCCAACTACCCTTTGCAAAAAAGTTGAACAGCCTGTTCATTTCTGGGTGTCACATGGTCTTTTCATTGCTTGACAAAACTACAGTAAACTTCTATTACAAGGATGATGTTAACATGTCAAATACACTGTATTCTATTAAAGACTTTAGCTGTTTTCCCTATTTTGTAATCAATTATGAGCAACAAATTTTATTTGGGATTCCAGGAAACAGTCTGAATATATGAGGATGCTCCTCACATTGCTATGAAGATTGTGTCCCTTTTTGAACAAGTGTTGGATGAAGCTTTTTGTCAAATCTGTTAATGCAGAACTTGGAGCATTACTTAGGAGAAAGAGAATTGTTCACATGGGGTTGTCAGTGATGCACAACCTGTCTCTTGGTCATGCCAAAGTAACATGATCTGCATGGGAATGGTTCTGAATGGGTAAATTCTTCCTCAAGACAGAGCTTCCGAGTATAATAGGTCACAGCTGAAACAGTTACTAGCGAAGAAAAAATTACGTGTTGAATGAAACCTCTTGCATAAATTGGATAAAAACTTTAATATCAATACAGGAAAATAAAAAGGGCAAGTGGAAAATCAGCCATCATGTTATGTTTGTCATCACAGCAATCAAATGCATACATGTAGATGTACACAAGCTAATTAGCCCATGTAGTCACAAATTTTTGTGAAGTCATAGGAATGAGTGTCATGAACAATGTACCAAAAATCCTGAATGGTTGAGTGTGAATGGGGTGGGGGATGGCGTGCAGTTTAATGGTCATTTTGTTTTTCTTGAGTAACTCCAAAACTGCAGCATCTAGTGAAAATGTTTCACAGTATGAAATTAATCTATATTAAATTTCTTACAAGAAAAAAGTGTTCTTCATTTTTTCTCTAAGACTAATAGTTTGTGCACTGCAGGAGATGGAAAAATTGCTGATTATTAAAAGTAGTGTTTTAATGGCATAAAATTGAGGGTCACTGTTAAATTGAGTTAAGTAGAAATATTTTAAAGGCATAAATTGTGTTTTTGAGTGTGTGACAGGTGGGTGAAGGATAGGTGTCTGAGGGAAAGCAGATCACTTGATTGGGGGCGTGCACTTCCCTTCTTCATAGGTCTGCAAACTGAAGAGCGAATAGGCGAGCCCTACTCTCTCTACCCCACTATGTCACAAGAAGCAACTACAGGGTGTTCCAAAAGTTATATCAATCCTCCTCTGCATTTCTTATGAATCAATGGTTAACACTACATGGAATACAGATAGGTGTTACTAATAATGATAAAAATGAATATGGACAAAACCTAAGTAAATCTGCACCCTGTTTTACACTGATAGAGGAAAAATTAATTCTGAGTCATTCTGTGCAGCAGTTGTAGTGTTCTTCCGGGAGAGGTGTGTTCTCCCACTACAAGTGCTACTTCCTTTTCAGTTTACAGACCCACTATACCTCCCCAGCATTTCCTATCCAGTTGTGTTTCATGAATAGACAGTTCGTGTCGTATACAGGGTGATTCATGAAGATATGCAAATATTTTAATATGTTATTTTACAAGTAAAACTAATGAAAAAAGTTCAGAGGTCCACAAATGTTTAGTTACAGCTAACAACAGATTTTGGCTGAAATTTACTAACTTTGCTTATATGAAGCTATCACAAAACTGTACGAGGTTAAAATAAAGCATGATTTCCATTTATTTTGTTGTTATTGATCTGGTGAATCTAATAAAACATGTCCCAGATGTGTATCTGCAGTAGTTTTCCAGAATATTCAGAGAAGCAAAGATGTAATTTTGTAAAATTTTAAATTTATTAATTACTTGGCCCAATTTCTATTTTAAATTCCAGACAATTGCACAAAGTTTTCAACAGAAGTTGTAGAGAATTTAATTTTTGGAAAAATGATGGTAATAATGTTAACTGAAACTGTATGAATGTGTCAGATAACTGCTTTTATTAATACCATAGCACATGTGAATTCATGTTAAACCGGAGAAAATAAAACTCAGTGTTTTAAGGAAGTTGTACAGTGCACATACGATTTAACAATAAATGTTTGAAAAGGTCTCTACTATGTGTTTGCATGTGTGTGAACAGATTTTGTTGCTCATTTCAGTTTCACAGGGTTATTCTTAATTTCGTCAATTTGCATTCATAATGCAAGCAAGTAATGCCTCACGTGTATTGACTTTGTCCCCATAAACTATGTCTTTCATCTATCCCCATACACAAAAATACATTGATGTCAAATTGGGTGATCTGGGTGGTCACAGACGTGTAGCACTATGACAAATACATTTCTGGTGAAAATGTTCATTTAAATGTGTAGTGACGGTGTTGGTATAGACGCCCTGGGAAAATGACTGGCCCAATAAAGTGTGTGTGGATTATACCACACCACACATTTATGTTAAATCGCTGCTGGAAATTGCATTGCACTGTTGCATGTGGGTTTCCTTCAGACAATACGTGCTCGTTATGTAAATTGTTTATACCATCTTGAGTAAACTGTGCCTCATCAGTAAATAAAATGTATTTGTGTAACTGCCAATTAGTATTTAACCAGTTGCATAACTCCAAGCAAAGGGCAGGATCTCCCAAATGTAAATGACACAGTTTTCGTTTATGGTAAGGATAAAGATTATTGTACTTCAGTGTACGCTATACCTTAGATTGTGAAATGCCTAATCATTGAGTGGTATGTCATGTACTGGTACCCGGGCTATGTTGAACAGCATCCACAATATCATCATCATCATCATCATCATCATCATCATCATCACATATCAAGCTCTTACTGATTATGAATGCTAGGTAGAGAATGTGTAACATTGGTTTGGTATTTGGAATCCTCCGAGTTGGATAACGTACACGATATTCGTTAACTGCAGCCATCGAATTACCACCAAATTTGCCATGAAGAAACACCATATCGACATACTCCTGTGTCGTAAATTTGAAAGGCATCCCTATTTCATAAATAATATACAAACTACAACAGTTACTATGTAGTTTCACTTAAATACACTTGTTGTTTTGAACTTTAATTGAACAATACAGAAAAATAACTTCTTTCAAGGTTAGGAAACAACTCATTAATGGTTACCAACAATGACGTAAACATTTCTACATTGTTAATGGAAAGTAAACAAATTTACTTGTATAATAATCTCTGCTTCTCCAGGTGTTCTGGAAAACTACTGCAGATACATGTCTGGGACATGTTTCATTAGATTCACCAGACCAACAACAACAACAAAAAATGGAAAACAAACTTTGCTTTAACCTCGTACAGTTTTGTGATGGCTTCATATTGGTGAAGTTGCTAAATTTCAGGAAAAATCTTTTATTAGCTGTGACTCCGTAACTAAACTTTGTGGACCTTTGCTTATATGAATGTTTTTCTTTAGTTTTACTTGTAGAATAACATGTTAAAATATTTGCATATCTTCATGAAACTTCCTATATAGTGGAGTTATTTTCAGTTTATTAAGTGTGCACTTATTTGCAGTTGTTAAGTGAACTATTATGTAAAACAGCTCAACAGCGAGAGCTCTCATCTGTGCACCACCCTGAGGAACCCTACCTCACATGTAACATGTGTCAATATGTATTTGAGAATATTGATTTCATTGTCTCCACCATCAGTGGCTGGAATACTTTTCGCGGCATGAGCAGCACCAAATTCATCTCTCCTCCCTCAGCCCTCTGAACATCTGAAAAGACCCAGAGGCTTAAATTGGCTCCCTCTGCAGCAGATGTGGGTCACTAGGTGACCTAGGTGTTATGCAGCTACAAACACTATGTGATCAAAAGTATCTGGACTCCCTCCAAAAAAAATATGTTTTTCATACTAGGTGCATTGTGCTGCCACCTACTGCCAGGCACCCCATATCAGCGATCTCAGTAGTCATTAGACATCATGAGAAAGCAGAATGGGGTGCTCTGAAGAGCTCATGGACTTCAAACGTGGTCAGGTGATATGGGTGTCACTTGTCATACGCCTGTATATGATATTTCCACACTCCTAAACATCCCTAGGTCCACCGTTTCCAAAGTGATAGTGAAGTGGAAATGTGAAGGGACATGTACAGTACAAAAGCATGCAGGCTGACCTTGTCTGTTGACTGACAGAGACTGCCGACGGGGGTTGTAATGTGTAATAGGCAGACATCTATCTAGATCATCATACAGTAATTCCAAACTGTGTCAGGGATCCACTGCAAGTACTATGACAGTTAGGTGAAAGGTGAGAAAACTTGGATTTCATGGTCAAGCGGCTGCTCATAAGCCACACATCATGCTAGTAAATGCTAAACGACACCTCACTTGGTGTAAGGAGTGTAAACATTGGTCAACTGAACAGTGGAAAAACGTTGTCTGAAGTGACGAATCATGGTACACAATGTGGAGATCCCACGGCAGGATGTGGGTATGGCGAATGCCCGGTGAATGTCATCTGCCAGCGTGTGTAGTGCCAACAGTAAAATTCAGAGGTGGTGGTGTTTTTCATGGAGGGGGCTTGCACCCCCTTGTTTTGTGTGGCACTATCACAGCACAGGCCTACATTGATGTTTTAAGCACTTTCTTGCTTCCCACTGTTGAAGAACAATTCGGGGATGGGGACTGCATCTTTCAACATGATCGAGCATCTTTCATAATGCATGGCCTGAATCAGAGTGCTTACACGACAATAACATCCCTGTAATGGACTGGCCTGTATGGAGTACTGACCTGAATCCCATAGAACACCTTTGGGATGTTTTGGAATGCCGACTTTGTGCCAGGCCTCACCGACCGACAACGATAACTCTCCTCAGTGCAGCACTCCATGAAGAATGGGCTGCCATTCTCCAAGAAACCCACCTGACTGAATGTATGCCTACGAGAGTGTAAGCTGTCATCAAGGCGAAGGGTGGGCCAACACCATATTAAATTCCAGTATTACCAATGGAGGGGGCCACAGACTTTTAAGTCATTTTCAGGCAGGTGTCTGGATACTTTTGATCACACAGTGTATATTTTAACATAAGTTGCAAGACTTACTGTGAGCATGTGTTAAGTTGCTCCTCTCAGTGCAGCCCACTCTACGATTCTGAGCAGTACCTGAATCTACCAGTAACATAAACAGTGAAGAAAGAATTGCAGTAACTTTTTGGTAAGAAAAAAGGACTCTGAGCACTACGGGACTTAACTTCTGAGGTCATCAGTCCATTAGAACTTAGAACTACTTAAATCTAACTAAACTAAGGACATAATAGAGGGAAACATTCCACGTAGGAAAAATATATCTAAAAACAAAGATGATGAGACTTACCAAACAAAAGCGCTGGCAGGTCGATAGACACACAAACAAACACAAACATACACGTCTTTCCCTGTCCTTCCCTCTTTCCTGACGAAGCAGCCGTTGGTTGCGAAAGCTAGAATTTTGTGTGTATGTTTGTGTTTGTTTGTGTGTCTATCGACCTGCCAGTGCTTTTGTTTGGTAAGTCTCATCATCTTTGTTTTTAGATATATTTAAACTAAGGACATCATACACATCCACGCCTGAGGCAGGATTCAAACCTGCGACCATAGCGATCGCGCAGTTCCAGACTGTAGTGCCTAGAACCACTCGGCCACACCGGCTGGCCTTTTTGGTCATTCACTATTCACCACCGGCTGACTAAAACACATTTACCTTGATGTACGATATTCTGCCAGTGACATAGTGGCAATGTGCTACATTTATCGTTCCCATCCTTTTCACCAACACTACAAAGTTCACTGACAACATTGCACTGCCAAATTAATAACCTCGGCCACTGTTTTTAGGAGTGTGTTTTACATACAGCTCACTTAACAACTGCTAATAATTACTCACTTAATGAACTGCAAATAGCTCCACCATATGAACACTGGTTAAGTCAAGTCATTTTGTCTATTCGCATGAGAGGACTGGACTGGAACTGGTGGCGAGGCATCGTGGGTCTATAAACTGAAAAGGGAGCAGCACTCCCAGTGGGGGAAGTTGCCTTTTCCACAAGAATGTTACAACTGCTGTACAGAAAAACTAAGAATTAATTTCTGCTCCAGCAGTGTAGAACAGTGTGCAGAGATTTATATAGATTCTGTCCATATATTTCTTGTGTTAATATACTCTGAAACTCACATCTGTATTCCGTGAGTGTTAATGCATTTTGTGGAAAAACACCCTCAGGGCATATCTGCACAATGCGTCACCACTGAATCATAAGGCACACTGCGGAGGGTCAGTGTAATGTTGTGAAACACCCTGTAGTTGCTTCTTGTGATGTAGTGGAGCAGAGAAAGTGAGGACTTGACTGCTGACATCAGCTTGCAGACCTATGGAGTAGGGAAGTGCATGAGCACAATCCGGCTACCTGACTTCCCTCATACGTCTATCATCCTGTTACACATCCAGAACGCAATTTACCCCTTCAAAGGTTTCTACTGCACGTAGATGTGGTACATATATTTAATGTCTGCCGGCCAGAGTGGCCGTGCGGTTCTAGGCGCTGCAGTCTGGAGCCGAGCGACCACTATGGTCGCAGGTTCGAATCCTGCCTCGGGCATGGATGTGTGTGATGTCCTTAGATTAGTTAGGTTTAATTAGTTCTAAGTTCTAGGCGACTGATGGCCTCAGAAGTTAAGTCACATAGTGCTCAGAGCCATTTGAACCATTTTTTAATATCTGTTCTCAGCCTACTTCATTTAACAATAAGCAACAGTTTTATGCCATTAAAACAACATTTTTAATTAACTGTGTTCTTCCATCTCCTGCAACATGAAAACTATTAGTTCTACAGAAAGAATGAGCAGTACCCTTTTTTGTAGGGAATTTACATGTATATTGCCCCATAATTTTCCTTCAACTGGACTATTTGGCAGCCAGTAAAAGGAAATGGGGGAACGGTTATAGATACAAAAATTTGTGGTAAATACCAGGCCCCGCAGATTTGTGTTGAATCACTCTTTGAAAGCTGTGCCTTGAAATGGCATTTTGAAACATTTGTGATGTATTCTGATCATATTGTAACACTAAATCAGACAATCAATAAAAAATAGTTTGCAATTAATTCTCTGTCTTTACTATTCTTGGCACATACAGTAAATGCATATAACCAACTCTCTAATTTGAAAAGAATGTTGACTAGTCTCTTCTTTGTCTAAGGCTGTATCATTTATTGCACACCAGCCAGTAGTCATAAAATCCCTACTCAAACAAAGAGAACTGTTACTGATATATTAATACAAACCTTAATTATATCCATCCAGTGGAGCATGCAGATTTTTTCATGCAGTCCGCCCCTATAGCTGAGTGGTCAGTGCGACAGACTGCCATGCCAAGGGGCCTGGGTTCGGTTCCCGGTTGGGTCGGAGATTTTCTCCACTCAGGGACTGGGTGTTGTGTTGTCCTAATTATCATCATCTCATCTCCATCAACACGCAAGTCACCAAAGTGGCATCAACTCAAAAGAATTGCAGCAAGCGACCGGCCTACCTGACGGGAGGCCCTAGCCACAGGACATTTCTTTTCATTTCTTCATCCATTTAAATGGGCAACTATTATACAAAAATTAAAATGGAAATAATACCTAGCAATATCTACAATTTCTCTCATTCAGTCTCCTATTATTGTCAAAGTACGTTTCCTGTGGAACCATACTGACTGAACAGAGTTTCAAGTCGTCGTCAAAGCTTTTTCTTAAGTAATATTCCATATACCACTTTTTTTTTTTTCAAAACACCAGTAAATACACACTTTCTGTATCAGTGTGCATATCAGTGGTAAAGAATAAATTATCGATCATACTGTGATGTCAATAACTTATGTAAATTAGCAAATTTGTGCAGCCTTAATAGTTAAAAGTGGCTATTTTCTAGAAATTCTTCTCCAGTACAGTATATGGAAAGTGAAGCACGAAAATCTTATAGAAAGGATAGCATATAATTACATGTCAATTTCCTTCCAATACAATTACAATGCTTGCAAAAGAAAGCGATAAAATGGACCAAAATAGCAGACTATATTAATAATTGTGAGGTTACATCTGTGAGAAATTGTATATACTGATGTGATTCATACCAAAATAGTTCACCTATGAAATATTTCATCATGAATAAATTCAATACATATTTTTTTCCAAGTGTGTTTCAACTCAATTTCTCAAAAAGCATTTTCTATGGGAAAATGTTTAACTTTGCTTACATGTGCGCCTGCTCTTACTTGTGGTGAAATACTTGTTTTTATGTTTTTAATGCTGTGCTGAAATATGTACATAAGTCTGTGCACTGTGGTGAAAAACATTTACAGTGGTCGAAGTAATAGCTTTACTAGCTGGGAGGCAAACACGCAAGTGCAAGACAACTTTGTTACTGATGAAGCTTATTGATAAATTAAAGCAGAATATAAACTGCATTTATTCATTTACAAATGCACGACTAAAAAACTATTAATATAGTACTACTAGCAAACAACTGAAGATCAACAGGGGAATTATACATAATACCTGCCTGGATTGGTGATACTCTATATAATGGGAAACGGCACCCTAAAAGAGTTCCTGAAATTAATGTGAACAAGTAGAAATATTTTTTTAAAATTCTGAAACAATTAAACACAGTGATTTCTTAAGATAAAATTTATTTTCTTTCACATACAAAGTAAAACATCTCAGTAGAAATAGGTGCAAGTTTGCTCTTCAGCAGCAAGATGCTAAAGCTTTTCATGAAGACATGCTTCTTTCATCTCTAGCATTACATAAATAATTGCAATGCTCTAAGAACATAAATTTTTTGTTAACATCCACTGACATACACAGAAATCTTCTGAATGCATGAGGATTCCATATAGTTCTTATGTTCACAATTATACCAGTTTATCCACGTGAGTAATATTTACATTATCAGTTATGTGTATTTTCCACTGTCAGCAAGGTGCATTAACTGAATAATATTACTGATTGGGCAAAAAATACAGTCCACTTCCTAATGCATTCAGTATTACATTCACACAATTTCTTAAGCAGTGCTCTTAGCCACGTACATAACCTGCTACATAGAATCTCAATCATCCACCACTCTAAGCTTTTAATACATTTGATTAATTTAGGAACTATAATCCCATGGTCATGTTCCTCGATGTACAAGTTGCTGTTAGTAAATGTGTGGCACAACCTTTCAGAGTCCATCAGCTATGACAGAATGACATACTACCAATGACTTGAAACTAAGTGACTCATGCCAAAAGATAACAAAATCAAATGCTTCGGGAATAGGTTAGGCCAGTTGAGACTAACATATGCATCAGAAAGCAGGTCAGGCATTAGGATAAAAAAAAATTATAAAAGCAAGCAAATAGCTCTCTCAGTTATGACTGATTTACATAGCAAGACTTAATACAATAACTAAAGAATCTTCATAAAGAAAGGAGCATGCTGGGAACCATAATATACAGCAGGGAATGACCACCTACTTGCCTATCAGGAACAATGAAACCAATTTAACAACCTTACATCATACTGAGACTATTTCATTTATCACTGTCCATGATAATGCCATTAGAGGCAGTCACAATTTTTAAATTCTCTACAAATGTGTGTAAAGAAACAAGCTAAAAAGTCAATGCATACTAAATCTTTACTGAAAACTGACTTGATGCCACACTATCAGGGTCACATGCAGCAAATACAAACATTTGAACTAAATTAATTCATCAGGCTTTTGTAATAGCAGTCACTTTTCCATACATTTACCTTAGATTCTGTGAAACTTATTACTTTTATGAATCCAAGCTAGGTATACAATATTAGCATATGTCTTTCATGCTTTTTTTCTGGTTTCACGAATGAGACATGTACTTTCCACTTCTATAAAAAGCCTCCACTGATTAAAAATCAGTTGAAGAAAATCTCACAACAGTAGACACACAAGCTTTAACATCTGTCTTTTGCAGAAAGGATCACTCACTCATTTATTCCGAAGTTGCATCTTATTACAACTGAACTCTACTTCCATTATGCAACTATCTTCTTGGAGACACACACAGCTCTTACCTAAATACAAACTGCTGTGAAGATTCACATTTCACAGAGTTTCTACACTCGACTCTGCTCTGGTCAACAAATCTGACAGGAGTTACATTTCTCTGTCTGTGGACATGATTCACTGCCCACCAGACCTTATCATATATTAAAAACAGGGAAACACCCTCATTCAAAGGCTGTCACTTGTTCCCAAGAGCATTACATCACAATATCCTTATACTTATTTTGCAAAACAACTCCAACATTAACGATTTCCTTGCATTTTCACCTCACAAAATCCTTTGCTGCCAGCATTGTTTCCTATAAACTACAATTTTTAAGTGGTTACCTTCATTTTATACAAACAATGTGCTAGATTGCACATACATGCCTCGTTACAAAGACTGCTCTTCTATTTAGACTGATAGAAGGGAGCTGTAGTTGCCAGTCAGCACAGATTCTACCACAAAGATTCTCTGCACCTATATGTAATGTTTAAACTGCATTACAATTTGGCACATGTCTGTTTAAATATCAAACTTCCATCCTGAACGTAACTTTGTGCCATTTCTGATAAACACTTGACTGTACAGCATAACGAACATCAAAAAGTAGTAAAAATGCTTTGATAAAATACTTTAAGTGTAGTCTCAAAAGGGAATGGATTGTATCGACTGATACATCCTGACTTGTACTCAGAAACAGTAATAAAGTACAAAATAAATACAGATGGGCAGTGTAACATAACATCATGGAACAATAACCTCTTTCACTCGATGCCTCTTGGTCCATCAATTGGCATCGTGTGTAGAACCTCGTCCAACAACTGCAATGCTCTGTGCAGGTGTACCTGAAATAAATTACTTTTATTAGCTGCTGAGGAGTGCCCACACTACACAGGAAAAATCAATCTCCCTCTCTCATGTGTGTAAGGGGGAGAGTGAGGGGTGGAGGGATAGAGCGATGGGGAGGAGTTAATGAAGGGGAGGGAAGGCGTGAAGGCAAAAGTGAGGGGTGGAGGCCGGGGAGGAAAGGAGTGGGGTGAAGTGAGGGAGGGAAGAAGGGAGAGAGTGAGGGGAGTAGTAATATGGGAGATAATGAGGAGTAGTAACAGGTAATGGGTGGGTGGGGGACAGGGAAGTGAGAGTGTGGTGTTGGAGGGAGAGTGTGAAGGGGGGTAGTTGACACATCCATGCCCGAGGCAGGATTCAAACCTGCGACCGTAGCGGCCACGCGGTTCCAGACTGTAGCGCCTTTAACCGCTTGGCCACCACGGCTGGCATGATGAAGAGGCATTAGTTCTCAAAATCTACAGTGAATTTGGTTGGGCTGTATCAAATGTCAGTCACTGAGAGACTTTTCAGAGTTTGTGGATACAGAGTTTACGGGAATTTTATGAGAGAGCCATACAAGATGGCTCTTGCTACTTCCTCAATTGACGGAGTTGTATACTGCTGGTCTGCCATCAAATTGTATTTTATTTCAAAGACAATAAAGATTGTTCAAGACTGATTTGACAGTTTGTGACATCAAGCGAGGAGCAGGATGCTGAAGAAACTGAACATTCACTTCCTGAATGCTGTCTATATTCTCTGCAACATATTTTGCCCCTATTTGAAACTGCCATTAGAAAACTGGAAAACAGCTCTATTATTTCTGTTTAGTTGGACATAATGATAAGGGGCCTTAAGAGCAAGCTAGAGAGCAGGAAACAAGAATGAAAGTTTATGAAAGCCTGGAACAAATTGCAAGATCACAGAGGCAGGGGTTTTGAAAATGTTGTACAATCTTTCTTGTCAAATTGCATTGATTATTTGTCCTAAAACTGTAACTTTTCTGAGGACAACATGTTCAATTTGCTTACTAGTTTTTTGCTTAACAAAAAATAAGAATTTTGTCTGCACTGGCATTATTTTTTAAAGGTTACAAACCAACTGAATCTCACCATGCATGAAAATCAGCTACACAATGAGTTCTGCGACTTCTGTAATGCGTATCCTGGACTTGATAAAACTAGGGAGATTTGGATAGATTTCTTCAAGCAGCAGACAACAATTTATTGATGTCTTCCATTCCCAACTGCTTAAGCTTATATCATACATATTTTCAGTCCCTACCAGTAACTCATTCGCTGAAAGAATCTACAGTTTGATGAAGACCCAATGGTCAGACGAAAGAAATCAGGAAAACAGCAATCAATAACACAAAGTATTATGGACAGTGTAAATTACTATACGTCTAGCACGTTTCAGACAACCTATCATGCTGTAACCACTCCTCAATTTTCTTTATTCTTCCCCCCTCCCTGTAACAGCAAAATCACAAATGCACCTCATGTATACTAGTGTTTGTCAACTATTTCATTTCTTGAACTATGTTACATTCTATTATTATAGTTATAGAGTTTTTATTCTTAACACTGTGATGCAATTAATTTTGCATCAAGTTAACTGGTTCATGAGCTAGCTTGATTTGAATATTTCGTAAGTTCACCTCCATGCAAAAATCTAAAACCTTAAATTTAATTTTCAGATCCAACCATCAACCGGTTTTATTTATGGATGTCCATCCTATCGCATGGACGAGGGACGTCAGCTGATGTATATATGAGAGAAAGTACCACTACAGCAGAGAATGTCTTTATTGTCTTACACGACTAGTTTTGGCGGCACATTACCACCATCCCTAGGCCCCATCACTGCCAAAAGAGTATTAGATTTCCTCGGTGCATTTATTGTGTATTTCTTGTTACTAGTACACGTGGACTAGCTTTCTTCAGGAGTCTCTACTTGACAACGTGTTGTCTCCAATGCAATCACATGTACATACCCAAGGCCAAATATTGTTGAACTGGAGAAAATGATTAGTTTCTCTCAAAAATCTACATTTTAAAAGTTATTAGTTAAATAAGATTTGATTGTTAAAGTTGTAAACCAATGTAGATGATAAGTTCTCTAAATTCTGCACATCATTTAAATTAATTTTTAAGGCAACATTTCCTCAAGCAGGCACTTCAAAGCACCAGCTAAGGCAAATGGATGTATAATTGCAGTTATTAGAAATTCTTTCCAGACACTCAGATTCATTAGGTCTTTACAAAACTGCTAGAGGTACATGTGACTGCATTGGACACAACACGGTGTTGAGTAGAGACTCCTGAGGAAAGCTAGCCCACATGCACTAGTAACAAGGACTCCACAGTAAATGCGCCAAGGAAATCTAATACTCTTTTGGCAGTAATGGAGCCGGAGGATGGCAGTAATATGCCACCGAAATTTGTTGTGTGAGACAATAAAGACATGCTCAAGGTACAGCTGTGGTGTTACTTTCTCTTACATCAACCAATTTTGTTGGCCAAGTATTGTTGACCCTGGAAAAATAATTAGTTTCTCTCAAAAATCTGATTTTTAAAGATGTAAATCAATGCAGATGCTGATTTCTCTAGATTCTGCACATTGTTTAAATTAATTTTTTGAGGAAACATTTCCTAAAGTAGGCACTTCTAAGTAGCATCTAAGGAAAACACTCATGTTTCTAAGTTCTTCACAGAACTGCTACAGTAGTCCACAGTTCCTAGACACTATTAGAGCTATAAAAAATATGACAATACTGAATAAAAAAGAATTAATGACAAAAAATATGTAATGCAAAAAATAAAAGCAAAGTACTACAGCATGTTGTAAAGCATGAAACTGGAAAAGGCAAGCTCATGTATAATTACACACAAATCAAAGATGGAGGTAGAATTAAAGAAAATCATAAAGAACTGGCAAATTTTTGTAAATGACTACACACTAAAGTGTCATTACTCTGGCCCACAATAGTCCATCCTCTCAGTAATCTGGCCCACAATCAGCCTCAAGCAGGAATGATGAAAACAATAATGAAATCTCTTGTGCAACAATATTTTTAGGCTTGAACAGACAAAGAGAGAATCAAAAACGTACAAGAAAGTTATGATGAAAGTGATAAGGAAGAGCACACAAAAGGAGAGAACATAAAGATATCTCACACTGCTGGTGCTGAAGCTGCAGATGTTTTTCTGCAGTACATTATGCAACAATCAGAAAAATGCAGTACTAATGTAATGCTCGTAAAACTGTTGTGTGATAAAGCACACTGCTGTCGTGTCTCATCATTGTGACAATAAAAATTTGGGATGTGTTTCATAGTGAGTGATACTACTGTATATGTACACACTCAAGAACTAAGTTTCCTATGAAAATGAATGTATCTTTGGACAAAGTATAACCTCTATGTGTTTACATTAAAGACACTCTCAATAATCTGGCACCTGTATGTGTATGGACTGGTCAGATTAGAAGTGTCTATCATATCTCTCTGGTATTGTATAAAATGCAGTCCAATAAAATGTGGAGCACCGTGATCTGCACGCCACAAGCACCACACATCGGAGGGTCCTCTCGCTGGAGTCAAAATCCATGCGTCATAGGGCTGTGGCCAATGCGAAGAAGAGTAAGGAGGACCTCGTCCCATCAACGTGGCTGGAAGTAAGTTTGCCACAGCCGAGTTGTGGGCTTGACGACATGGAGCTTGTTGTCGGTCACTTCTAGGCACTCATCTTCCCAATGACACAGGACTTTATACCTCAACAGTAAGGTGAGAACATGCAGGTGCAGGGGGATAGTACACCGAAAGACCTGACGGTCAGGACATGCCTCCTTGGCTGCTCAGTAGCCGCCTCTACGAGGGCCAGGTTGTCGACAGTGGACCGATATTGGCGGAATCCACACTGAGAATGGCTAAGGAGTTGCCTGGTCTCTAAAAGCCAGACCAGACGACTGTTAACCATTCGCTACATGGTCTTTCCTATACAGCTCATGAAGGTGATGCTCCGATAACTACTTGGACATGTGCAGTCCTTTCCTGGTTTGAGGAGAGGGATCAGAATTGCCTCCTTTCAAGAGTTGGGGAAGTTGCCTGTCTGCCATATTAGATAAAAACATTTGAGGAGGATTTCCTGGAACACTGCTGGCACATGTGGAAGCATGCATACTGGATGTGGTTGTGACTGGGTGCAGTCTCATAAGTCTCAGCCGGTGCCGATTTGAGCTCTCACATGGAGAAGGGACAGTTGTAGGCCTCAGAACCGTTGGACCTGAAGTCCAACTTTTCCCTCTCTACAGATGCTTAGTAGCGATGAAACACTGGATCCTGACTTGCAGTGGCAGTAGATTGTGCAAAATGCTCAGCCAGCATCTGAGCAAAGTCTCTGGGTGTCATCTGAAGGCACCCTTGTTTCAGCAATGCTGCTATTGGTAAATGGCTGCATGTACTGTAAATCCTCTGGATGGCTTCCCATACTTTTGTGGAACAAGTGGAACAGTTGAAGAAAACCAGGAACTCCTTTGATGACCATTTTTTGCTCTCTTTAAAGACATGGTGAGCCTTGGCTCTCGCATTTCGAAAGGCGGTGAGAGTTTCCGCAGTGGTGTGGCATTTAAACTGTCGAAGAGCTACACACCTGTCCCAGATGGCTGAATAGCGCTCTTCTGTCCACCAAGGTACAGGTTGCCACTTAAGTGGGCCGAAAGACTTTGGTATGGTCACGTCAGCAGCATGGTGGATCACACGTGTGATATGATCCACCCATTCCTGGATGCTGTCACGGCATTCTAAGACAGCCAACTGACTGAATAGCAGCCAGTTAGTCCTGCCAATCATCCATGTTGGCAGCTTCTGTTCCAGCAACACACTATCCAGGAGGTGAATATGGATGGGGAAGTGATTGCTGGAATGAAGGTCATCAATGACCTCCCAATCGGTTTGGGCTGGAGAGCAGAGGGAAAAGTCGATGGCTAAGAATGATCCAGTAGCAGCACAGAAATGAGTCGGAGTACCAGTGTTGAGGATGCACACAACACTTGAGATGTCAGGAGGCTCCCCAACACTCGACCCTGAGGGCAAGTAGAGGTTGAGCCCTGCAGGACATGATGGGCATTGAAGTCTCCCAGGAGGGGAAATGGTCAAGGAGTTGTTCTATAAGATCGGAGTCTACTGCATCCAGAGGAGGTAAATAAAGGGAGCAAACTATAAGCACCCGATGTGAATGAATTTCACCTGCAACTGCTTGCAGGTTGGTACTCAGGTGGAAAGCAGAGGAGTGGTGGCCATTACTGACAAGCACGGTGACCCCTTCTTTGGCCCTTTCCCCAGTCAGGTCATCCTTGCGACAGAGCATATAGCCCCTTAGTACAGGAGCATCAGATGTTTTGAAATGTGTTGCCTGTAAACTCATGCACAGGGGGCATTGCTGTGCTACGGGTTTCAGTTCCTCCACAAGTGTCCAGAATCCATTCATGTTCCACTGTATAATGGGAGCCATCAATCAGGGTGGGACTACCTTCATCCTGACTTTCTGACAGAGAGGGGAGCCCACAATCAGTGGTGGCTCTGTTTTGGTGTGAGATGATTGCCCCAGTCTGACATCAATCTCCATCGCCTCTGGAGAAAAGTCGAGAGAGACGTCAGAGAGAATGACATCAACATCAGTCTCTGCAGTCTCCTTCAGTGGGTGAGTCTTTGCTTTTGATTTCGTTTTTTTGGTTTGAGGCGGCTTTGGAGTCACAACCTCAGAAGTGGTAGGGGGTGTAGCAGTGGTGGCTGGTGCACAAGACTTGACCTGTGGAGGAGCTGGAAGGGCTATGATATCAGCAATCACGGCCTTTTCTGAAGTTCAGGGAGGAGGGGGCATGCTTCAAAGTAACTGCAGCAGCACATGTGCATTCACAAACACAGGTGCTAGTGCTGACAGTAGCAACCTCCTTTTGTGTAGCAGCATCAGTTTTCAGGACAGGCCAATTCAGAATGCAGTGAACGTGGGTGGCTGCGCATGGACCTGTATAACTTCTTCGCTTCACCATACGGGATGTGCTTTGTGGTTTTGATCTCCTGGATCTTCCGCTTCTCGAGGAAAACTCTGCAGTCCCTGCTCCACACAGGTTGATCCCCAGAGCAGTTGACACACTTTGGAACAGAGGAGCAACCAATTCCCTCATGGGTGGCTTTCCCACATTTCCTGCAAGTGGCTTCCCCTCTGCAGCCAAGAGTAGTGTGCCCAAAGTGCTGGCATTTAATACACCACATTGGATTGGGGTAATAAGGCTGTACACTGAGATGATGAAACCCACCTTCACTTGCCCTGGTAGTATGGTGCTGTTAAAAGTAAGGATAAACGAGTCTGATTTGACGAGAGCACCATTCACCCGTCTCATAATGTATTGCACGTCGACAATGCCTTCCCGGGACCATTCAGCTTTCAGTTCTTCTTGGGAAATGTCAACTAGATCCCTGCAAGTCACAACACCTTTGCTGTAGTTCAAGGTGTTGTGCAATTCAGTTTCTATCGCAAACTCCCCAAGGCATTGTGCTTTCTGAAGGTTCTTGAACTGTTGGAAACAAGATGTTTCAACCAACAGGGTCTCATTTCACAAGCGATTTTAAGGTGCCAGCAATGCCTTCTACACCTTTCTGTATGTAAAATGGTGAAACTTTGTCAAAACTCCCCTCTTTTCTTTTAACTATAAGAAACACATTCTGCGAAGCAACATGCATTTTGTTACTACTGACTGAATCAGGAGGACTGGCTACACGAGCCCTCTTGTTGGACTGGACATTGGTACCATCCAGCGGCCCACCCTTTCTGCTGGGTGGGGGTAAAGAGAATTTCGGAGGATCCATTTCACAAGCAGCTAGGAAAATAAGGGTTCACTGAGACAGAGCTCCAAGTGCCTGAGTAAGCCTTATATAACTGAGATGCGGCAGGTTCCCCAGAGGTTGCCCACTAATGACTGTTCCACCTCAACAGCCATGCATCTCATCAGTGCGCAGCACACCTACACCTCGAGACTGAGGGTTTTTTTTTTTTTTTTTTTTTTAAATAGAGGTTTAAGATCTCTGTTCCCTGTGACACACAAAATTCCACCGTCGCACTGTGCGGTGGTCACTGAAGCATGTCCAGAGCTTACAGTGGCAGAGAACTGGCGGCACTTACCAGTTCCCAGCTTAGGAACCCCGGGGTCGCCAAGCCCGTACTCAGCAAACAAATGCCAAGCCCCTGAGAGCCCTGGTATTGTGGAGAAGTTGCAATAACATCTTTGTAAAACACAGGTAGCACTCATTGAGACGTACACAACAAGCACACTGATGTTTCCCCATAATGGAGCTTGCAGTCAGGAAGACAATAGGAAAATTAAAAAAAAAAAAGAAGTCAGCAGGAATAGAAGAGACTCCGGCCCTCTTCTGAATGCATGCATAGACAGCATACAAGCCCCATTAACAAACATAATAAATGAATCAATCATAAAGGATAGTCTAATGTGTTACACAAATAAATACTTTTTTAATGAAGCACAGCTTGATTTCCAGTGGGAAAAGTATAATATCAGCTGTTACACATTTAAAAAAAGTGGTACTTGAAGCTATTATCAAAGATGACCATGTTACAGGTATATTCTTAAACTTTACCAAGGCTTTAGACACTGCTGACCATAAAATACTACTAAACAAGCTAGAAGCACTACGTGTAATAGGAATAGCAAATGAGTGGTTCCAGACTTTCCTGGAACAGTGGGTGCAGATGGCAGGAGAGGTTACATGACTGCTGGTCACAAATTTTTAGTAGAACAATTGTCAGACCAAGAAAAATATAAACACAAGTGTCCGTCAGTGTAGTATACAGTATACAGGGTCCAATTCCTTTCTTAATATACATATCCATGACTTTCCAGACAGTTTAAGACATGGTGTTTGCTGATGACAGAAACATCATGCTCACTGATAAAACACCAAAATGCAAAGAAAAGTAAATGAAACCTTTGAGGACATTTATGACTGGGCAGTGCGTGATAAGTTATGTTGAATATAAAGAAAACAAACAATATGCACTTCAGCATAATGAGGGAAAACAACTGTCACATTAAGCTTAGGTGATGAATCTAAAGACTGTAACAAACACAAAGTTTTTAGGGATGAATATTGGTAGTCAGTTATCATGAAATGAACACACAAAGGTATTGACAAAAATAGTGTCATCAGCGTGTTGTGCTCTTAGCATCCTATCATCAGTGTGTAGCAGCCAATGTATTGCAGTGACGTGCAGTTCCTATGTACGCACAATTCTTAGCTAGGCGATTCTTCTCTGGGTATCGAAGACACGCAAAGCATGGAAACAGTTTTTGAACTGCAGAAAAGGGCCATAAGAGCAATAATTAGATGTAGTAGTTGGGCTTACTGTAAAGAACTATTTAAAGAATGGTATCCTTATTGCACCAAGTGAGTACATCTACCAATGTGTTGTGCACATTGTGGAAAACAGTTCTAAGTACTTCATTAATAGTTCTACACATAATTATGAAACAAGAGCCAGTTTGGACTTATATTATTATTATTATTAGTTGTAAAGCTCCCAACATGGAAGACGCTAAGTAAAGATGGTTCACTTCTGGGGCTTCTTATTCTTCTTGTTTGCCCACCAGGTCTTCATTCTTTGCGAGAATTCAGCTTTTCTTTCTTCGCTCCATTTTGTTCCAGTTCTTGGCGCTTTTGTCTCTGGTTTGACCTCCCATTTGTCAACTTTAAGTTTGAAATTGTTTCTTTTGTTCATGTCTTCAGTAGTAATGTTGGCTAATTCCAGATCTTTCTTTACATTTTTGATCCATTCTCCTCCATTAACAAGGGATGCTACGTATCTTACTATTCTTTTTGTAAGTCTGTGATCGGGAAGTCTCATTATGTGGCCATAGAATTTTAGACGCCTCTTCCTCATGTCTATCTCTATGTTAGAATATTCTTCAATTTTAGAATTTTTCTGTAATCTATACCCCTCTTTGGTCCATCTTGGTCCCAGAATTTTCCTAATGATTTTCCTTTCCTCTTTCTTCAGGTTTTCCATATCTGTTTTTCTTTTAAGTGTCAAGGTTTCGCTGGCATATAGCATTATTGGTTTAATTACCGACTTATAATGTTTAATTTTTGTATTTATAGATAGACATTTTTTATTGTAAATGTTTTGGACCAGCCCTAGACCCCTACGAGCTTTTAATATTCTTTCTTGTTGTGAGTATTTTTCAGAAATTATCTCTCCTAAATATTTAAAGTATGGTACCCTCTTAATTTCTCCATATTTGGTTTGTAACTTAGAAATTTCTAGATTTGTTGTTGTACACACTGTTTTCTCAAAAGATATTTGTAGGCCAACTTTTCCTGCACACTCTTTTAAGGTTTCTATCTGTTTGACTGCCATTTCACTAGAATCTGCCATTATTGCAAGATCGTCTGCGTAGGCTAAGTAGGGGATTTGTAGGTCATCTTTTTTGGTTCCCAGTGATATTGGTTTCCAGTACTTTTCTTTTTTGAGTTCTTTTTCCCATTCTGCCATGACTCTATCCAGAACTAAGTTAAATAACAGAGGTGATAATCCATCACCTTGTCTAACCCCAGTTTTTATCTCAAATGATTTTGAAAGTTTTCCCATGAATTTCACTTTGCATTTTGTATTTGTTAATGTCTGCTCTATGATGTTCTGTGTCTTCTTATCCAGTCCTTGTTCTTCAAGAATTTTAAATAGTGTGGGCCTGTGAATTGAATCATATGCCTTTTTAAAGTCGACAAAGACATATACTGTAGGCTTCCTTCGCATTTGTCTCATCCTTGTAATCAATTTCAAGTTTAAAATTTGTTCTGGACATGATCTGTTTGGTCTGAAACCAGCTTGGAAATCTGAGATTTTGGGTTCTAGCAGTTTTTGTGTTCTTTCAAGAAGACAAGCTGATAATATCTTGTATGTGACGGCAAGTAAGGAGATTCCTCTATAGTTGTTCACATCCGATTTATCACCTTTTTTATGTAATGGATGTATTAGGGCACATTTCCAATCTTCTGGTATTTCTTCAGTAACCCATATGTTTTGAATAATTTTAACTAGCTCATTTCTTGAGTTAGACCCTAGACTTTTGAGAAATTCGGCTACAATTCCATCTTCTCCTGATGCTTTGTTATTTTTGAGTTTGTTTATGTGTTTGATAATTTCTTCTTCAGTTGGTGGTACAGAGTCTTGCTGTTGCGGGGCTTTAGTGCTGGATATTGGAAGAGCTTCTGTTGGTTCTGGACAGTTTAGTAGCGTTTCAAAATATTTGGCTAATTCTTCACAGTTTTCTTCGTCGCTTAGTGCCAGATTCCCATCTGATTTCCGAAAACAGACATTTTGAGGGATATACCTTTTAATTTGGTTTGCAAAAGTTTTGTAGAATCCATGCGTATTATAATTTTTAAAATCTGCGTCTATTGATTCCAGTTGCTGAGTTACATACTTTCTCTTCTCTTGTCTAATAAGTTTATTTGAAAGTTTCCGTGTTTCTAA